>NW_011887896.1:72499-75811 GCF_000806365.1 Fopius arisanus | reverse complement strand
AATACCAAAATGGCGGATGTAAAGTTAGAACACGTGCGGGAGCACTGGGTCGCTCAGTATGCTAGGTTATGGAGAGAGGGTCGGAATTCTTTTTAGTATGGTCGGTCCCCGATAGCGTCGGAAGGTTGGTAAGGTAGGGTGATCGATAGCAGGTCAGGTCGATAGAGGCGAGAGTGATCGGCAATTAGATAGCGGTAGAACGCCGATAGCTGCCGATATGTGCTAGCATCGCGAGAGCTCTAGGTATAGGTATACCTTCTATTATATTCCGTTAGCTCAGCCTCATGGCTGTAAGAGCGATAGCGATAGGTAAAGCTATATGGCGGGCTATATAGCCACACTAATCATCGAGAGCTACGGGCTGTCACAGCCCGGGGCCGAGTGGCCCGTGAGAGTGCCGGAGCAACTCTGACGTGTGGAGTGGAGAGTGCTCCCTAGTAGCTCTGCTCCCCACTCCCGACTCACGCGGTTGGAGTGCGTGGGGGATCACCCGTGGTACTTATCACCACCGCGAGGATATCCCTGCCGGTAACGTTTCCTGGAGCGCGCCGAATTGAAATGTCCCCAACCAGGCCGTCCAGGTAACCCCTTATCTAGACCCCTGGCCATTTGAATGCCCGCCCCATCTAACATGGAACAGTTCTCTAGAGTGGAGAACCCAGTGTTCCGACAGAGGAGTCTCATTGGAAGCTGAGATTCAGTACTATAACGTCAACTTCCCACGCGTGGGGATTTGGCGGACCCAATCGGTATATCAGAGAGCGTAATTTATTCCAATAAATATTTTAAATTATTATTAACGCGAAAAATCGCGTTACAATGTGCAGAGTAATCTGATAGGATGTCCAAGACTGTAATTATTTTATCAATAATTTATCATTGTTCATCTTGCAGGTCATATGTACTTTTTGTTTACAGATTTTATTTACATTCGAAACACTTCAATAAGCCCGGTTCCATATTCCTTTAAAGCGCACTGTACAACTCATTCCTTCATCAGTGAATATACACACGTATAGTTTGTTTATTACATGACTGTAGAACTCAAATAGTAGATGATTCAACTGTTTATATACGAGACGTCTAATTGCATCGAGGTAATATAGAATAATACAGGAAAAGGGTATCAGGGATTAACCATTTTCTCCTGACGGAATGAGAGAGTAAAGGAACATGATATAGATAATGTACATAGAGGAAATACGATTCTTTTTTATTCCTAGCCCCCCCCCGCAGTGGTTTGGGTGCGATTTTCAAGTTCTCGTCGGACAATACATTGCACGTAATCGGTGTCATTTAAAAGCTTACACATTAATCTTTCGCATGATGCTATTTTTGGTAAATTATTTGTCCGGATTTTGAATTATGGACACTTACATGTGAAAAACAAATCTAATTCTTAAGCATGTGACCTAGGTAGGAAAACGTCAGATCCGGCTTGGGTTCGTAGGTAAACGTCAGCTAGTTGCCCGATCGGGTGCCGGTAGGTTTGTTCGGATAAGGACCCGACGAGGTTCTTTTAGTTCGCCGGTATATATTGCCTATCGATGCATTATCATTGCCTAATTAAAATTTATTTTAGTTAGAATAATATTTCCTGAGTACTACCAAAATAATTTTACCGCCAGTACATTTCATCTTAAATAATTATTGCATTAATCAATCACATAATCAATCATAACATATATTAAACATATTTTCGCTAAGTGGCGGGGATCATAAAAAATATATCGATATTGGCTTAGTGAATATTTATTGCACATTATATGCACTTCTCGGGTCTCTCTAAACCACTTGAGTGGGGTGCGGAGAGCGCGGTTGAGCCACCAACCGAGCGCGTCTCCGGGTGGTGGATAGTAGGACGGCCGGGCGGAATAACCACCTCGGCGGAGGCCGGGACAGAAATGTCTCGAACTCTGCGTGGGGTTGGCTAAAAACCGGGTTATTGGGGAACATAAGGCCGAACGAAACGTGGGAAACCACAAGGGAAGCCGAAAAACCCATCGCGAACCAGCTCCTCCAAGCTACGGTGTATGATACCGTGCCAATGGCTGCATGGTGCAGGAGAAGTTGCATCCCAAACGGTTCCCTCGGATACCAGGCGACCCCCGAGCGTAAGCAGCCAAGCCCCAGGCATACACGGCTCTGCCTGGGTGATACCGCACTACCGTGGTACTCGTGGGACTTATATGGAGACCCGAATACAAAAAGAAACACAAAAACCACCTGGGACGGAGGAACCCCAGGGCCAGAATGCTGGACCTGGTGGAGAACAACCCAGGGGGAAAAGACTAAGTGGCGCGGCAAAGCGCCGGTTCCAGAAGGAGAGAAGGGCTAACCCAGCCTCAAGCACTCCTTCTGGGACAAACAAGGGTGAGGGTGGGGGCGAGAGAGTGTCAAGGGGAGCAGCCGTGAAACAACTGAAATCCGATGGCACCCCAAGCCCCCACAACAACACGCGACCTGAGAAAAGGCCCAAGACTGATCTTGGCAGCTACGCTCAGGTCGCAAAGAAAATGATCAGGTGGGCTCTCGTCCGAGAGAACTACCCAGATCGAAAAATCACACCCGAAGAAATCAAGGGCCTGAAGGGACTGCTTAGGTCCCAGATCCTCTCCTTTGCAGAGGGGACTAAGGCACCGACTTTTGAGGGGGTGTGGGAAAGGGACGGGGCAGCCATTGTCGGCTGCACCGACGAAGAAACGGGGAACTGGCTGAAAGGACTGTTCCCCGAAAACAAAATCGGGGACCTTGTCCTCGCGGTGATGCCACCGGAGGAGCTACCCAAGCGACACCGGGTGGTAGTTCACCTTGGGGACGAGGATGTCACCGCCCAGGAGGCAATCGAGCTCATCGGACGGCAGAACCCCGACCTTAAAGGTGACTGGGTCCTGATTAGAGGCAGCGAAACAAGGGGAGCCACAGGCACCCACTTTGCTGCCCTGATCAGGGATCAAACCCTGCGGGCCCTAGAGGCTTGCAATTTTAAACCTCACTGTGGGACTCAAAGAGCAACTATCAAGTTGCTCGAGAAGAACCGACATGAGGAAAAGGACAAGCCTATTGACGGGTGAACCTAGAAATGGCTCATAAGTCGACAGAGATAGTCCAGAATAATCTGCATCACAGTAAAAGCGCCTCAGCAGTTCTCTGCAAGACGCTAGCTGGGGTGCAGACAGCCATAGCCCTAATTCAAGAACCATGGTTCGTGAACGGGGTGGTAAAGGGCCTGGGGGGGTGTGGAAAAATTTTTCACTCGAACACCCAAGGAAAGAAGATTAGGACCTGTGTGTTAGTAAAAGGCGCACAAGC
>NW_011887896.1:63880-71184 GCF_000806365.1 Fopius arisanus | reverse complement strand
GTACCAAAAATTTGGGGGAGATCAAGGATTGCCTTCATCCCCAAACCTGGAAAGAACGGGCATATCAAGCCCAGGGACTTCAGACCCATCAGCCTCACCTCCTTCATATTGAAGACACTGGAGAGACTGGTGGACCAATACATAAAGAGCACACTGCTTCTTGAGAAACCCCTATCACCCTCACAATATGCCTACAGGGCAGGCAGGTCGACGGAAACGGCCCTGCATCACCTAGTGGCTAAGATTGAGGAACAGATAGAGGGAAAGGGCTACGCCATCAGCCTATTCCTAGACATCGAGGGCGCCTTTGATCGTACTAAATACGAGATCATAACAAGGGCCATTCCGGTGAAAAACTTTCCAGACTGTATCATTGACTGGACGAAAAGCATGTTGGAGAGCAGGAAAATAACTGCCACACACAACAACTCACACGTAGAAGGGCACCCGACCAAGGGTTGTCCACAGGGTGGAGTCCTGTCTCCACTCCTGTGGAGCCTAGTTGTCGATGACTTTCTAGAGAAATTGAGAGAAGAGAACTTTCTGGTGAACGGCTACGCTGACGACATAGCCATTGTAGCCAGGGGAAACTTCCTCGAAACTCTACGAGACAGACAGATCCGTGCTGTGAGAATACTGGAGGAATGGTGTAAAGAAACGAAACTTACAGTTAATCCTGGAAAGACGCCTGCCGTGATCTTCACCAGAAAATATAAAGTGGTCACTCCACGACCAATTAAAATTGGAGGAGTGGACATCGCTTATGTCAGTTCAGTAAAGTACTTGGGAGTAACTCTGGACACCAAGCTTCACTGGAAACAACACATAGCCACACAGATGGGCAAAACATATGCCGCACTCTGGGCTTGCAAAAGAGCCATGGAAAGCACGTGGGGTTTCAACCCCAAAATCAGCCTATGGCTATACAAGATGGTATTACTGCCAAGGCTCATGTACGCTGCTGTGATATGGTGGCCCAGGGTAAGGAAGGTTGGGACTAAGAACCAGTTAAAAGCACTCCAGGGAAATTTCGTCAGGACTGCAACTGGGGCGATGAAAACCACCCCGACCGAAGCCTTGGAAGTGGCACTGAACACACCACCACTTGATCTAGCGGTGCTATACAAGGCAGAGGCAACCGCCTACAGGCTGATATGCCAGGGGGAATGGAATCAGTCAAGCGCGGCACATGTCAAGCTCGATATACTGAAAAGAAGCCCCCTGATCATAGATCAGGATAGAACAACCAGGAGGTACCTGATCAGGAAAGGTTTCAAGACCTATATACCTGACAGAAAGGACTGCAAAATGGCAAAACAATCCCCAGGTAGCAATGTAATACACTGGTACACGGATGGCTCGGGCCGCGGACACCAATACGGTGCAGGGATATATGGGCCAAAAGAACACCACAGAGAAAGCTGGTCCATTGGACCCCTGGCCACTGTGTTTCAGGCAGAAATCCTTGCAATTAAAAACTGCATAGAGCTTCTCCTATCAAAACCGACCTCTAGAAAACATATATACGTCTGGTCAAACAGCAAAGCTGCCATCAAAGCCCTAAAGAGACCAAGCACCGAATCGAAGCTGGTCTGGGAGACGATGGCAGCTATAGAAGCACTAGGGGCAACCAATAAAGTAACTTTGGCATGGGTCCGGGGCCACAAAGGGATAACAGGAAACGAGATAGCGGACCAACTGGCAAGGCATGGGGCGTCAAATGATGACCAGGCCATGACAGTGGGAGTCCCTTTCGCGACCGGAATATCTCGAATTAAAAATAAACTTCGCAACGAACACCAAGGGCGATGGGAGCAGATCACAACCTGCAGAAAATCCAAAGCCCTCATGCCAACCCTAAACAAGAAAAGGGTAGGAAAACTACTCAACATGAAAGAAGAGGAACTGAGCACTACAATCAGGCTCCTCACTGGACATGGTAGGTTTAGGACACACTGCAAAAACATGGGCATCGAAAGGGATGCCCGCTGCAGACTATGCCATGAGGCAGACGAGGACAGCCTGCATATACTTTGTAGCTGCCCTGCACTGGCTACAACAAGGCTAAATTACTGGGGAACCGCCTTCCCTAGCATCAGCTATGTAGCGGATCTAGACGCCGGGAATCTATTAAAACTGGTGAGAAAAGCTGGCTTAGAATTATAGGGATCAGAAGGACAACGGAGCCACAATAGCCCAGTAGGGGTTCGGTGACAAGAGGGCAGCAAATGCCTATCCGTATTTTTAACCATAACCATAACCATATATGCACTTTATAATATCAACGAGCAGGCAATGCCCAAACTGAGAGTTGCGTAATCATTGGCTGTAAGATAGGCTATATTATTACGATTTCGTATTTAACAATTTAATTTACTGAAAATATAGTATTTGGAGGAAAAATCCTCGACAATTACAGAAAGGTTCATTACCAAATATATCAACTCTGTAAGAATGGAAAAATATGAGATGATGTTCTTCATGCTATTACTCGAATTGCAAAATCTCATTCAAGTGAAGATTTTATTATCGATTTATCTGAGGAATTACGCCTTTAAAAGTACCAAAAATGGGCCATCAAGCTATTTTTATTCTTCTTTATTTTTGCAGTTAACCGTTTATTTTATCAATAAAATCTGTCTCAATTGTAATTAAAAAAAAATAAATTTCCAACGAATTGAATTAGATGACGTTGAAGATATTCTGAGTTTGAAATATGCCTTGGACGCAAAAATGGAAAACGAAAGAAAATTTCAGATCAATGAAAATTGGCCATGGATTGTTCTGGAAAAATGGAAACAAAATAGTAATTCTTGGAAAGCCTTTCTCGGAATCGAACCTGACTCTTTCAGATATCCTCTTCCTTATCGTCAGGCACATGTGGCTCATTGCGGAGCTTAGGATTCGATTGGTGAGGTGTCCTTGGAGGTCTCACGCGTTTTTCTGGCCCAGACCAATCCTTCGTATTTTGAAAAATCCAGTGCTTTGTTGGATACGGAAAATTGAGAGGATATTTGTGTTAATACACGACCAATTTTCTCCGACCGGGCAATAAAATAAATAATTTATTTAGGATAGGATCCTTACCTTTGAAGTGCTGGGCACATCTCCCGAATAAGAGTTGAGGGGTATTTTAACTATTTCATGAACAGTAATGCGTTTCCGTAAAGTGAGGTTTTATTATTAAGTTTCAACCAATCAAAAGAAAATGCAATTTAATTCTTATTTTATTACAATAGCATAAACAACCGATCTAATTATAAGAGATGAGAGACAGAGGAATCCCGCACGACAGATTAACGTGATATTTTGGGTACTCACTCTTCAGCTGTTGAACTCAATACACTCGAACACTTGTCTTCCAATTCCCGACAAATGTAGATAAAGTAAGAAGGGCTTGTTTTAGATTGCCCTGCTACTGATGGTCACAAATTTTAATTATTGCAAATTTGTCATGGGATCGACCACTATGAAGGTCTGCGTAATTGCGATCGGTTATCCCAGTACTCGAACCACTCAGATAAACGCCAGGCAGAATGATCTTAACTGATTCCGGAAACAGGTATCTGGTGATCACGAGGAGTTCGTCCCTTTGACGTTCCTTGTTTCGAAGCTAGGACAAGACTGATTTTTAAATTTCTTTTGTCAAGGTTTGGTAAATGTTCGGGTTGAGTTGAACGTCCGAAATCACGTGATGCTTATCTTGCATCGTTTCGATATCAATTTCACATGACTTAGGATATTCCGCGAATGAAGCAGTGTTTGACATTGCAAAATCGACAAGTTCATTGGCTCGATTTTGTTTTAACGGAAATGTCTCATTTCCTATGATAATTTGGAAATATTTAATTTTTTAATTCAATTTCAAACACAACAGCTTTTTCAAATGTCTTCTCTGGCAGTGGCTCCTGTAGGGTTCCGAAAATTTTACCATAGACGTCTGGGAATAAAAAATAATGATAATACTATTTTCTCAGGGAAAATACCATTAATTTCGATGGACTTTAATATAGTTACCATGAGTATGTTTACAAAGGCATGTTTTTTTAAACACTCGCTTGCCAATTGTTTCCTTTGCTGCAACAAATCTTATGGCGACAGAGTGAGACATAAAAATTCTAATGAAAATTCCCATGCATCGTGTGATGGTTGATTGTTTATCCGCTGTTTGTCGAATTTTCTGTCTCTGTAGAATAACAATCATGATGAATTTCTATCTTCCTAGTGAAAGTGCCGGAGCGTAAAAAACGATTGAAATATGGGAAAATTTGTAGTTTCCCCATTCGTTGATTTTACAACCATAAAAATTGTCAAAAAAAAATCGTCGTCGTCACAAAAACATTATTAATTACCATTGTTTAGCTTCATACAAACGTCAACCGATACCTCCACGATTTTGAGGTGATCGATTTTTTGTGATAATTTATATACCTTAGAATGATAAACAAAAAAATGATCATTTCTCAGTAATTCTTTTCACCCGCCACTTGAATATTTTAAAAATAATTCAGAAATAATTCCGATCAGATTTACTATTCTCGTTCGATACCCAGGATCGCTTTCCAATTTCTCCTCAAATGAGTCGAATAGGTTGTTATGTCGGGGACTAGTGGTCGGGAAACCACTTTATTTATTTATCAAAAGTAAATATGCCTCCGCAGAAACGGTAATAAAAATAATTTGAGTAGGAGTGTTGCTCATGGACTCGTTCCGGATGAATTTGTCGAAGTTTTTCCTTGTAGATTTGAATAGTCACTATATTCTTTTTCGTCCTGAAATGATTGATCGAAGTCACTGGGATAGAAGGATCGTTTGCATTCCTAAAACCACGCTTGCGATATCTATTCAGTTTGTTTATTTACGTCAATTTTTCTTCAACACTTGAAATTATAATTACTGTTCCAGCGCGTGATTCATGACAATTTTCGATCAGTTATTTTGATTCTATACGATTCAAAATTCAAAAAGGTGAAAATGAAATTTACAAAATAATGTTCAAAGTTACTTACAAGGTGAAAATGAAATTTACAAAATAATGTTCAAAGTTACTTACAATTGTTTGTCGGTCTAGTTACAATTTTTATTTATCCAGATGTGCTCCTTCGCGTCTTCTGGGCTCCGGAATTTGTTGTAAAAATACAGTGGGCATCAATGTTTTCGGCCTCACTGACTAAAACACACACACAACCGGTTTTACAATTTTAAAACCGGCGGAATTTCCAAAAATCCGCGTTTCGAATTTGGAAAGAGAAGTTCCAAGTTAAAAGTGTTTCAGAAACAGCGTTTGGAACCGCGTAAGTTCTTCATGATTTTAAGTGTGACGAAAGAAGAAAATTACCTTGGTGATGTGCAGCGTCTGACAATCCCTAATTGGATTAAGGAAGGCCAAATCCCTAATCTCCTAATTGTAAGCACTGGTGCGGTGTGAATCGATGGGGAATATAATTCTCCTCTCCAGGAGAGGAGTTATTTATTTTTGAATAGCGGACGGATCAATGCAAATTGAAATTTCCACGATTTCCATTCGAACTGCGAATTTCAGTGTCTTTTTTATTTCAAACAAATGCTCCCAGATTATTCGTGTGCTAATGCATGGGGTGTAGACGTGTAACTTGAATGGCTGTACCTCGAAAATTAGTCAATTCTTTTATATTCATGTGGAGACAATTGCCAAACGCTAATTCAGAACCCAATAACGTTTGCTTAAACTGAAGGAAGATTACAATAAAAAATAACTATTGCTTGAATATGAACATCTCCATAACCAGACATTTATTTTGAGCAAACTCTCGAGGATTCGTCCATCGGACTCGCATCTCTCCAATAAATATCAAGATGATCCTGCTAGGTAGCGCTCTCAGCTTCGTGGAATTATTCGCTTATATTCTTGAAACAGCATCTAAATTCCTATGCGTTGGTTATCAGGGATTGGCAGGTCATCTCCACGACTTTCTCAGTCAAGAAATTAAATGGTTGTGGAGGCTCCGTGTTGGACGTAGCAGGGGGTCAGAATGCCATAACTGAGAACTGCGCTGCCTCAGCAGCATCAGCAAGATCATCTAGGGATTTTTTTTCAATGGCTGGCTTCTCTGCAATTCCACAGCCAATGGAAAATGCTGGGCACGGAATGTGTGCCTGAACAATGAAATGAATCTCAAAAAATTCCATGAACAAGGAATGTGCATCATCTTTTGCTGCAAGGCCGAGTAATGGTCATTGCTGAAATTTCTCCACTAAATTGCAGTCTTCGTGAGTTTTCGGAACGATTTTCAAATTTTCCCGGTTTTGAAAATTTTTGACATTTTTTGCTTTTTCAGAATTTTGCCGCCTCCTGCTCTCGAAGCCCAAATTCGTTCCATAATTTGGAGCCTCCCTTAGTGTCCGCAACGATTCCGAAATTTTCGTAATTTTTTTAATTTACGAGATTTTTTGAATTTTGAACATTTTTTTCGCTCCCCTGCCGCTAGTCAGCCTCCGTCAGTTTTCGCGATGATTGTTAAATTGTCACAGTTTTTTTAATTATTTGAAATTTCTAAACTTTGCCACATCAGCCGCTAGACCAAATTCATTCAATAATTTACAACCTCTCTCGGTTTCCGCAATGATGCCCAAAATCGACCGCTGGGAGACCATATAGAAATTTTGGCAGCTCTGATCTTGAGGTACGAATCAATGATGCCCAAATTTGCAACATCTCTCGGTTTCCGCAATGATACCCAAAATCGATCGCCGAGAGACCTTATCGAAATTTTTGCAGCTATGATCCTGAGGTACGAAGTATTAGATATTGAGACTAACAAATGAGATATTAAACCGTGGACATCACTGTAGATATGAGACATTAGACGTCATATATTAAATATGAAACATCGGAAATCTGTAGCAAATATTAGACATCAGGCATTGTATACTATGCATGTATACTAGATATGGAAGACCACATATACCACCAGCCCCGCCTGAATAACCCACAAAATTTGACACCAGGTATCACCACTGCAGGCTGGCGACGTAGAACCCTTCATTGCTGACTGAACCGATATTAACCCTCCGCGTAATCACCTTAGCGGTGAGGCAATCTTATGCATAAGGTGTATACCTTTCATTTTTTTTTTAAGGGTATTATATGTAACGTGACATTTTCCCGGTGAATGGGAAATGCCCATTACCTTCGCCCTACTTCCCCTGAGCCTAACAAAACCTGCTAAAATTTAACCTTATGGGCGCCAGGTAATTTTTAACCGGAATTACCAAACCGGAAAAAGTCCTTAATCCTAAACTTAACTAACCTCGATATTCGATTC
>NW_011887896.1:16822-58855 GCF_000806365.1 Fopius arisanus | reverse complement strand
GTAGGGGTAGTGACTGAATCTACCCCGTACGACCTTCCACCCGTAATCAGTCTTTGGCAATCCGTCGGGGTTGTTAATACTTTTACCCCGTACGGCCTTCCACCCGTACCAATCAGCCCCTTAAACCCTTTCACCTGGAGCGCCGGCGTCTTTCGCCGGACCTAACCCGATCCTGAAACTCACCCTACCCCTAACCCTAAATTCCGTGAACCACCCCGAAGGGGGAAAATCCTAACTTCCCTAAGCCTAACCTGCGGCCTCCTGTTCTCACTCTCTCTCCCGATCTCTCAATTTTCTTGGGGATCCTAACGGGCATCCCCGATGCTCGTTACATATACCCGATATTAAAGGTTAAGTGATGGTTGTTCATATGCACCCCGCGGTTATGAAGCGAGGGAATTTATCAACTGTTCTGAGGGATGTTTTCCCGTTTGGAGCAACATGCTTGTTATATTAAGCCCATTCCCTCCATTTGTCTTCTTTTTTATAAGACTTCTGTAAGTTGTAACGAGATTTTTCTCGTTACTAGAGAAAACCCTAGGAAAGTCACTAGGTGAAAGGAACGATATCTAACGCTGGCTGAAATAGACGAGCGAAAGATGAGTAGAACATCGAACGACGGCCAACCAGGCCGCCCCGAATGTGAATTAGACCAATCACATAGTGGGAAGAAACGTGGTAGGGTGAGACCATGTTCCGAAACACTATGATGACGCTGGCGATAGCTGTTCCCCAATTCGGAAATCCACCCAGCTGTGTTAGAGAGTCCAGGGTCGACGTACAGGCGTTCCAAATGGGTGATTCTGAAGGGCGCCGTCGACTTACATCTGGGACCAACGGCTAGATGAAAGGACTAGCACCCCCGGGATCCCGTCGAGTTGATTGGTGACTGTGGGGTAACGAATGACCTACAGTCGCTGAGATGCTCAGACTAGGGGGAGAACGTCCTGGGAGATTTCAGGGTATTTAGCCTTGAGTGCTGGTCTCGAGCGGATGTTTTAGGAGCTCGGAATCAGTTAGTGGCAATACTCCCTGCCGGGATTATGGGGGGTACGTGGTTCCAAGGAATCTTGGAATGGAGAGCGAAGAGGACGCTCATGCGTCCCCCATCAGTGAAATGGATTACTTTGAGGCTGCGGGCGAAACTCATGGTGTTGGGGTGGACTAAGGACCGGGACGCAAGGCGTGTCCTGTCGGTCCGGTCACACGCGCTTCCATCGGAACTAACTCCGGTTTTGGCGCGCGATGAGATTGCTACTACCGAGCTCTCGAGTTGGGGGTGGACGTTAGGTGGGTGAGAAAGGTCTCCAGATGCCTGCGTCGCATGTGCTTCGAGGCGTTCGGCGCCCTGCGGGGTGAGAACGATTCGCAGGTGATCTGTGTCTCTTTTGGGGTTGAGCCACCCCAGAGGAGAAAGGACAACGTGCGAAGGATGGTCACATCCCTCCAGGAGAATTTTGGGAAATACGTCCCCTGAAAGATACCGATGACGACGCCGTAAGGGCGCCGTAAGGGCGTGATTGGAGTTACTCATACGTTGGTGAACCTCGCCCACTCTACCGTGTCATGCTGATGCTGGCTCGGCATTGTAAAACTCGCCACCGAAAGTCCACGGAGTTGACGAAATTCCTTTGCGGCTGGTTTTCCGTCAGGCTTTCCAGAAAAACCTGGCTGAAGCCCAATCGTGAACGATAGAGACGGCAGCCAGAGTAGTTTGAGGATTATCCCGGGGCGTTGACCCAGGAGAAATTACTCTTATAAAGTTTCTGCAAAAAATGTGGACTACTTCAATACTGATTCATAAGCTCCATAAATAAAGTTACGATACTTGGATTGTGTGCATGATGCTGTTATTGGCAAAATATAAGTTGGCGATATGTGAATGGACGAATTCCGAAATTCAGTGCTAAGGCGGTTGCCATTGCTGCATTGGATGACAAGTGTGAGAAGGTATTGTCGGAGATGATGTGAGAGATCACATTGTACCGTCCAATGAGGATACCGATGGTTTCTGGAGCGGCGGGGCACTGTTAATTTTCTTAAAACAAAAAATTAATTCTTAATGTATTTTAGGGCCTTCATATCAAAAGCCGAGACGGAGAGAGGCTTAAAAGTTAAATCTTTGCAGTCTGATAACAATAAGCTTTGTAACACCAGCTTCGACACTTTCTGGGAAGAGCATGGAATTCAAAGACGTCTGACGGCACCCTAGTGACCACAGCATAATGGGGTTGTTGAAAGGATGAACTGCACCCTCACGGAAATGGTTAGATGTCAGAGAAAGCAACTGATATTCCAACATATCTGTACGCGAAAGCTATGAAAACCGCTTGTTGCATGCAAAACAGTTATTTTTCTAGCTGTTGCCAGGGTAATACATGCTCTGTGATTTGGAACGAAAAAAATCCAAAGTTGAGTCACATGAAAATTTTCAAAAGCAAAGTCGTCGATGCGGATAAGACGCACCTGGATAATCTTAGGTCGAAGGGTTTCAAGTGTTGTTTTCCGGAATACTCTATGCAATGACACCTACCTGCTTGTATTTTTTCGAAAAGAGGAAAATTCTTGTTAACAGAGAGCTGACATTTGTCGATTCCTCTTGGATTGATTCTAATGTCCATCAGAGTTGTGGTCATCCGTCTGATAATTCGGTGAGGTCGTCTCGTCATCAGAGATCATCGAAGGCGAGGTATGAGAGCAAGGCTGAAATTCTGGAGACAGAGTGGGCCCAAGTATCAACCTGTACCGTGTTTTAAACCTTACGGATTAAGAAGGGTCGTTCTAACGGCACAGTGATTCAGAATCAGATTACCTTCTAAACCAGTGAGACGGGTTAGAAGTGTTAGGGCGTCTGATTTGCTTGGTATTGGAACTGGAACTTGGCAAAAATATGTACTGAATACGGGAATAATAATGAAGAATGTACAGAATCCATAGCTGAAACGGAATTGAATTACGACGTTTCTGCTGGTTTTGCTGTTTGTGGAGATTCTGCGGATCGTCAAGAGGCTGAAATCTCGTCATCCTGGCTAACCGCCTCAAAAAATGGATATTTGTGGTGATTATATCATCAGATTCTCGAGTATATCTGAACTCCTTGACCGAGGTGATGAGAGCATGATTGAACAACCCACCGAGCCCATCTCTCGGTGGCGCGTAGGAGGTGGCCACAGATTAACAGAGCCTTGATGGAGACACTTGGTGGCCATGCGAGGGGGCACCGTGGCAGTGGTCATTCCAACCGTGCCAAAGTAACGTGAGGGGATTCGCGTTGATTATGGTGCCCTGGGATACCAGACGATCTCCGAGTGTAAGTAGCCAAACTCCAGACATTCCCAACACTGCCCGGGTGATATCGTACATCTGCGGTACTCGTTGCACTCATATGGAGGAGAACCAAGCAACACAAAGTTCATCTGGGGCTTCCATGAACCAGGTGGAAAGCCTACAATCTCTGCACTGCTGAAGGACAGGATCAAAAACAGCGGACCAGCACGGCAACGCTTCAACCAAGAGCGGGAGGCCTTCCCAACTACTCAAAGCAAAAGGACTTCCTCTTACACGGGTGGCAAGAGGAGCTGTCAGAAGACGAAGGCCACAAAAAGGTCCACACCTGAGCACAGCACCCTTATCCCTCAAATAGTGAGCCCTGAGAAAAAGCCTAAGACAAACTAGGTTACTTAGTCACATACCACAGGAAAGATGATCAGGTGGGCGGTCGTACCAGAGCCCTACGCAGATCCGAAAATTAACCAAGAATAAGTAAGTAGCCTGAACGGTCTCTTAAATTTCCAGATCCTCTCTTCGAGGGTATCTAAGAAAGGGACGATGGAGCTATTGTAGGCTGCACGGACGAGAATTTGAGGATGTGGCTGAAAAGCCTATTCCCTGTTAACAAGATAAGGAAAATAACCCTAACCCTATGGGTTGTCGTGAAGGGCAGTGAGAGAAAAGGAGCCTCGAACGCGCACTTTGCTTCACTGACCGATGACAAGACGTTGCAGAGTTTAAGAAATTGCAAATTCAGGGCTTACTGCGAGACTCAAAAGGCAACTGTAAAGTTGCTCGAGAAAAGACTGTCGATGAAGTCAACTGAGCCTTTCAATGACTCACAACACGAACGAGATAGTCCAGATTAACATGCATCACAGGAAAAGCGCCTCAGCTATCCTCTGCAGGACGCTAGCTATGATGCAAACAGCCATAGATCTCATCCAAGAATCATGGTTAGTGGATGGGCAGGTAAAGAGTCTAGAGGGTTGCGGGAGGTTATTGCATGCAAGCCCTGAGGAAAATAGGAGAAGGGTCTGCCTCCTCATCAAAGGGATGGAGGCTAATTTCTTACCACGGCCCAGCACTAGAAATCTGGCAGCAGCCAGAATAAAAATTTCAATACGGGGGAACATAATCTCGAAGTGAGTAGGGTCAGCCTACTTGCTCTACGAATCCGTAGAGCTTCCCCCGACACGAGAAGTCGAGGATCCGACAAACGCAGTGAACGAAGAGGTGCCACAACTCCTGGTAGGTGGCGATGCTAACTCCCATCAAGTTGGATGGGCGAGCGCCAACACCGATGCAAGGGGTGAAGCCGTACAGATCTTCATAATGTGAAAAGACCTCATGCTTCTAAATAGGGGAACGGAACTGACCTTCATAGATCGTAGAAGACAAGAAGTGCTGGATATAATCATCTGTACGACGGGTTTGGTACACATCTCAGGGGACTAGAGGGACTCAAAGGAGCCTTCAGGCCCAGATAATAGTCAGATTTTCCTAAGCCTGGCTGGACGGGTAGAGTGCAACGGAGAAATCCAAAGAACACAGGCTGGAAGGGTTACAGATAGGAGCTCTTATTGAGAATCCAGGATGTACAGTGCAGATTCAAAAATACAAGGACAATTAGTGGATGGAGTCAAAGGTTCAGAAAGGCGTTCAGATTTTCCTTCAAAAACAATTTGTGTCCTCCGCACTCAAAAAGGGACCAATAAGATGAGCTGGTAGAACAATACACTAGCAAACCTACGGGACCAGC
The DNA here is from genome assembly GCF_000806365.1 of Fopius arisanus. NCBI lineage: Eukaryota > Metazoa > Arthropoda > Insecta > Hymenoptera > Braconidae > Fopius > Fopius arisanus. Next base: position 53,823 of record NW_011887896.1, on the reverse strand, counting down.
TGAGGAAAGCATGGAACAAGGTAAAAAAACTGTTGCGATATCATACACAAGCAGACGGCACTGGAACAACGCAGCAGTCTCTAGAGACGGCACAACAAAGCTCAAGCGAAAGCCAGAAAGGATGGTAGGAATTGGTAGGAAGTTCAGCAGTTGCATCGGCAATCTGTCCGCAGCCTCAAGACTGGTGAAGTTCTTGGAAGGGCGGGGAAGCGCTAATCTAGGCTGCTTGATCAAACCAGATGGCAGTTACCGGTGGATTCCAGAAGAGCCACTGGAACTGTTGAGTGAACACTTTCCTGCCATTTTCTGTAACAGCTAGAATCGTGTATCCACAAGCAGTAGAATGAGCAATCAACTCCTTCGAACAACTAAAAGCGTCAGGACCAGGTGGCAATTACTCAGTGCTTTTGCAGAATGGAACCTGCTTGGGACCACTCACGAAAATTCTCAGGGCCAGCGTAGCCTTGAGAACTGTGCCACAGATCTGGGGAGAATAAAAAATTCTGTTCCTACCCAAGCCTGGCATAAATGGTTACGCTGAGCCATGACACTTCCGACCGATGGACAGATATATCAAAAGCCCATCCCTCATAGAACGACCATTTTCCACATGGCAGTATGCCTATAAAGAGCGAAGGTCCGCAAAGTCCACCCTGCGCCATTTTGTCGCGAATTTGTCGCAAAAGGGCTACGTAATGGAAATCTTTCTCGACATCGCAGAAGCGTTTAATTGCACCAAATACGATGTCATAATGAAAGCGATGGCCAAGCAGGGGCTCCTCACGGACTACGACAGACTGTACGCAAAGCATGTTAATGAGTAGGTCATTGACCGCACCTCACAACGGAGCGAAAGTAGAAGGTCTCCCTGTAGGAGGAAGTGCACAGGACGGGGTCTTCCCCCTACTCCTGTGGTGCCTAGTGGTGGATGAGCTCCTAGAAAAACTGAGAAGAGAGGGTTTCCTGGTGTATGGCTATGCCAACGACGTGGCCATTATTGCAAGAGGTAGATTCCTAAACACGTGAAGAGATGACTAAGCTATTCCTGAAGGAGGGTGGAAGAATGGACTGGCAAAACGAACCTATCAATCAACCATGAAAAGACGTTAGCCATGATATTGGCCTGGAAATACAAAGTGGTGACTCCTCAACCACTAAGGCTCACAGGTGCAAAGAACGCATGCGCCAGCTCGGCGATATATTTGGGAGTCCAGTACAGGAGCACACTAAGGCACAGACGAGCAAGAGGTATGCCTCCCTGTGGGCATGCAGAAGAGACATGAGCAGATATGGGGGCTTCAGTCGCAAAATCAGCATATGGCTCTATAAGATGGTGCTGCTGTCACGACTCTCGTACGCGGCAGTGGTCTGGTGACCTTGGGCGAAAAGGTCGTAAGTAAGAAACTGGCTCAAACCCCTCCACAGAAACTTCCTGAGTGCAGTGGCCGCCACCATCAAAACTACCCTTGCAGAGGCACGAGAAATGGTCCTGGATTTACCACCGTTAAACCTCCTGCTGGTGGGCAGGGCGGAATCAGCAACATATAGATTCGTATGTTAAGGGGAATGACTTCCAGTCAGGGCAGCACATGCTGGGCTAGGTATCCTGAAAAGAAACCCCTTGAATAAGGATCATGACAGAATCACCAGGAAATACCAAATCAGGAAGTCCTTTCGGAACTATATACCTAAAAGTAATACTATCAAGAGAACACCAGGCAAGGACATCACTGGCACATGCATGGTTCGGTATACAAGGACCGTTTTGGAGCGGGACTACACGGACCGGCAGGGTACTATGAAAATAGTTAGTCCCTTGGGACCAATGCCACAGTGTCTCAAGCAGGAGTTCCAGCCATCAAGAAGTGTGCAGAACTACTGGCAAATCGACAGGGGATGAACAAGTATATATATGTTTGGTCAGACATGCAGGCCGCTATAAGCGCACTCCTAAACACAGCACGGACTCAGGGTCAGTCTCGAAACCCATGAAGAAGCCCAAAAGGCTGGGAAAACAGAGCAAAATGACCTTAGCGTGGGTTCCAGGAAACGAAGGTAGCCACGGTAATGAGGAAGCGGACAGACTGGCGGAGCAAGATTCGTTGAGTGCAACTGAAGCGGAACCAGTTGGCGTCCTCCGAGCCGTGGGCAACTAAGCCAGCAAGGACAAGATTCAGTGGAAACTCTTCAACCCCTGAAAAAATTTAAAAAGCTGCAGGAAAACGAGGGGAACTGTGCCCGGCCCGAGATGCAAGAGAGCTAGAAAGCTACTCAGCATCGGAAGGAAAAGCCTATGTACAGTGATTAGGCTCCTCACAGGACATGGGAGATGCAAAACCCATTGCAGGATTGTCGGCACCGGGGAAGATGCCTTGTGCAGATTCTGCAACGAGGAATCAGAGGATAAGCCTACGTATCTTGTGCGACTGCCCAGCTTTAGCCGTGAGGCGATTGCAATGTTGGAGAACTGCCTTCCCCACGAGTGATCAGATCAGAGATTGGAAAGGTTCAGATTTCCTGGCTACAAAAGCTGGCTACAAACGCTGGCTGGAAATTTAGTCCGCAACCCAATCTAGGCAGAACTACGGAACTACTACTATCTCAAAACGAAGTTCGGTGGCCACAGGGAGGCTAGTCCGCCCATCCGCGACTTTTAACGTAATTTAACTTAACCTAACTTCTCATCACATTTGGGATGTTGTTATCCAAATGATCAGATTATTGAAATTATTGAAAAGCCCCTTGGCCTTCAGGACTAAGTTGGACAGTTCTACTGAGACGCAGAAGATTTGTCTGGTGATTAAAGGATTACAGGAAGGCGGAATTACCGATTGCTGAGTTTACATCGGTACGACTGCTATCAGCTCTTTTACCGGAGCATGAACTTCTGATACATCAAATCAACTTCGTAAGGCTCTATTTGAACGTTTTCTTGGAAAAGAAGATTTCATGAATGTCTCTGACCATCTCCGGATTCTTTTATCGAAATTGGTGAACAATGAACGGGTTGTTCCAACAGAGAAGATGCTGAATGGTGGAGTAATTGTTATGCTGCAGATTTTGGTCAATTGGGTTATGTCAAATATTTGGACATTCAGCATTCTCAGCATGGCACTTTCCAACATAACTGAATTATGCTGACCAAGTAATGACACACAAATAATTATGTATTTGAGAGGCAGTTTGAGTATGCAGAGATCTAAATCGGGCTCCGATACGTGTTAGTTCTAATCTTTGTAATAAGTCAGAGAACATAATTGAATTAATAAATTCTCATCTTTAAATACATATATTCCGACGTAATTTCGGGAGATTCACGGAATCTTCCTTCCATTAGCCGGCCCTCTGGCACCAACGATCCCAACAGAAAATCAAAATTCAAAATGTTAGGCGCCAGTTGAATTTTAACCGAATGACTGCCGCATCGAAATCCTTCTCCCCTCTCAGCTTCAACTGCTCTGATAGCTCACACGTAGAGATTTGAAAATAATTGGGAGCTGAAAGGGGATGCAACTGCTATTGACAAAATAAACAAATAATAAAACTCTAGAATTGTCGGGGAGAACAATTTTTAATTAATTTAAATTCTCGATACAAAAGAAAAAATCAATAATTAAAATCCCCTTAATGATTCAAGCGTTATTGACCTCACAATATAATTTCTTTCAAGTCACTGTCGTTCATTCAACCCATTACAATTGTTTTTAGAAGTTTAAACATTAAAAAAATAAATAAATAAATAAATAATTGCATGTCAAATTTATAAAACACTAAACAACTGAGTCACGAGACTCAATTGTCCATAGTTGGAAAAGCCAAAATCTTGATCAGAAATGTTTCACATGAAACTGTCAGAGATATTCAATGACTCGAAACAATAACGCGAAAATCGATAAGTCTACGTGACCTTGAATGCTACAAAATTAAATTAAATTCAATTGCGAGATGTTTCACAATGTGTCGCGAAGAAACTTATTAACCAACAGTCGCAAAACTAGCCAATTAAATTCCAAAAAAAATGATATCAATTGTGACCTGGGTCGGGGAATAAAGATATGAATATTCCCGTCGAAGGCACGAAAATCAGGGAATTTATTCTTGTCTAACAATTGAGGGGGACTTGCTATGATTTACGGGAAGACCTGAAATAATAAGAAGGAGGGGGGCTTGAATGATTACTCGGGGAGGGATTTATGGCGATTAAACTTTACTCTTTTCACGATTCATTACAACAAATAATCAAGGGCTTTTAACAACTAATTAACTCAAGGGTGAGTGGTAAGGCCAACTCACTTGCGGCTACGCAAAATTACATAAGAAAAAAAAGGGCGACTCTAAACCTGCAAAACCTGATAAAGGGCTTAAATGAGAACAACAGAAAATTAATGTAATGGGGGCTCACTGTTGGGGAGGAAATTGTATTAAAGCGCCGGGATACTCGTTGGGGCAAGGAAAAAAAATGGGCTACTCACGGGGAATGGTGTCGCAGCAATCCTCCCGATTCCCCTCGGGATTCCTCCTCCTTCCTTCCTTCGTTCTCCTTGATTTCTCCGGGTATCCTCTCAAAACGCTTCCGCCACACAATCTTTCTCTCCAATCTCCCCTCACTAGTTCTCCAAATAGTTCCTCGACACTTGTTCTCACAATAGTTCTCACCATAGTTCTCTTCACCAATGTCTCTGCACCGGGTCTCTTCACAGGGTCTTCTCTCACTAATTCTTCCCCTCTCGCTAATCGCCCTCTGATATTCGGGGCAGTGACTCGTGGGGCAGCTGTGGCACGAGTCATGGCTGCCAAACATCCTGATTTCTTCCCCGATTATCGTGGGTAATCGGGGTTAATCGGGAGCACTCGTAAGCAGGTGTTTTTCTCTTTTTCGAGGGATGTCTTCTTCCTTCGGGGCTCGCGTAGGGTCCTCTTCGTTGATGTGTGACTGCTTTGGCAAGGGGAAATGAGGACGGGGGTAAGGAATATCCGGGGATGAGTTGCCCAACGGTGGAAAAAGAGGAACTTAAATCTATCTTAAACTATGAAAATTGAATATATTAGTGAGTGGCAAGAGGGGGGGAGGGGGCACAAAATTGTGCCTCGTCACATAATGTAACAAAATTAATTCAACCAAATTCCTTGAGGGAGAGAGAGAGTTATGAAATTCACTGATTCGAGTAGCCAGAGATTCCTTGATATAATAAATACTCTAACCGTCCTACAGGACTGGGGTGTACGTAACACCAAATAATACAAATTATAATCTTTGCCCACAATAAACGAAATTATTATTAACAAAAATTGGCCACCACGCTCACCTGAATTCCTCGAAAGTCTCCTCAGAATTCTTCAGAACGTTATCCAAAATGAATAGCGTTCCTCAACACAGAAATTTCCAAACAGGACCGCCCGGACCCGTCCATCACACAAGAAGTGATTTTCGCCGCACGTGAAAATTGGCAACAGGTAGGTAACGCTGTGGTATCAGATGATGGCGGGGGGGGGGGGGATGACGACGTCATTATGCATCAATCCCAATTAATCGGGCATCCACGACAGAGATAATATATTCGAAACGCATGCGGTATTATATTTCGCGATGCGTAACAACCATTAACTGTCTTGAATCAACGAGAATAAATTCTCAGCGCTTCCTAAAATCCCAACAATAATTTCTGCATTATTCGCTACCCTGAGAGAACAGTAACTGTCCTTAATTAATTTGTTCCTATTTTTCCATTGACTGTTAGTCAACCTCGTGCTCAGCAAATACGTCACTTTCGTGGTAATTGCGGCCCCATGTAAAATCCAGTAATTGCCAAAAATTTTAATGGCGCCTGATGACATCTCTTAGCTTCCTAGTGATCCTCGGCGATGTTCGATCGAGATGGAGCGCAGTGGCGCGGAATTTAAATTCACAAATAAAACAAAATAAAATCAAAAACATATTCTCCTCTCTGCTCATAACCTCTCGCCATTGAAGTTGATTTAAAATCACGCGAATCGGTCGGGAACCAGTAACTGGTAGAAATACCACGTTATAATATGTAAATAATTGGTGCGATTAATTCCGTAGAGCTTCGAATCTGTAATGAATATAAGTACCCCCCACGAAGGATACAACATGATTAATATTTGAGAGAACTGCTGTTTGGTTGGAATCTCTAAGGACGTATCAGAATCCAGCCTATTTATTGAAGTGACTATTTACTTTACGGATGGGAGCAGTAAAGGGTAAGTGAGTATAAATGGTTGATTCACCAACTACGTAAGTGGATCTGCATTCAAGGGGATATAACTCATGTCTATTCTGTAGTCATCGTAAAAATTTGATGACATTCGCACCGTTTCGAATGATAATGACTTAGTTACAAAACTGAAAACGAGTTAGTCGGAAGTTCTTGAAATGGAGGACATGGTTAGGGTCGGCCTTCATCTTGATGTGAATTTCAAACAAGATGATCGCGATCTCAGGATCACTCTCACGCACAGTATGATTAGGTTCTCACTGCGCTTGATAAATTTCGGATATCCGCCTACAAACCGCTACTCTACTAATGGAGTCTATGTGTGAATATATAATCGATCCGAGCGAACGGGTACGGTCATAGCGATAGATCACTCGTGGACAATTTAAAAATGAACATCTCACTGAAAGAATCTACGTCTTTAGTAATTAAAGGATTTATTACATAAATATTGTCTTTTTTATGGTCCCGTAGACATCTTCATAAGTTATAGAGAAGTGACTTAACGAATCGTTACATTACTTATTGACTGTGGTTGATAAATTGACCCAGAGGCAATTAGCTCACGAGCTTATACTTCATCGTGGATTCGCCATTACATGGCCTGCATGAGAATAGCTAATTCGAAGACTCCAACCCGGAGCGGTGTTCCGAATTCCGTACTGAACTCGACTCTACATGCAATGCCAGAACCGTTTTAAGGGTCGGTCGACTTTGGACCCGATCAAAATCGTCCTTCCTATGCTAAGAAAGCGATGCCTGGGAAAAGGTGGCGTAATGATACAACGCCGTAATATTGCATCTGTATTATCGAGACTATCCTAGAACTCAATACCAGGATACGTACAAAGTATGGGTGACTACTATTTCACCGTGGTGGTCCTCCGCGACAAAACGGACAGGGTGGGTGCCTCAAGCTTCAGTACCAGGTCCTACGGTCTGGATCGTCATGCACGACGGATTGTTGAAGCTACAAATTCCGAAAAATACCAATATAGTGGTATTTGCCGATAGCGCCGCCGTGGGCATCGAAGATGAAATAAAATACCATAAGATAATACCTTCGTTATTTAGAAGTTTAAACAAAGGACAAAGAAGTAGAAACAATAATAGATTACAAAACTATTAAAATAAACATAAAGAACAGAGTTAAAAAGCAGAGGACTTCTCTGCATCCAGCGTCTTAAGTAAACCGTAGAAGACATTACTGACGCCAAGTTTCTAATGCGTTCGCGAATACTGTTCTACGCCTTGGGCCCACCACCTTCTAAGCCAGTTCTATAAGTTTCCGTAGGCGATTTAGAGAGTACCGAAGCCTGCTCGAGCAAAACTTGCCGACGAGGCGAGGAGGATGTGTACTTAGCAAAAGAATCAGTCTGGAAAGATGGAGAACCAGATTTCATTACCCCGACCATGATCGCTGCAATGGTCATGTAGCTGGAGATAGAGAACCACTCGAATTGATGATTGCCAAACAGAGGCAGACTTGATTATGGCGAGAAATGCCTAAGGGTAGCTCTGATAGCTAGTAGCTGAAGTAGATCTGAAGGTCGTCAGCATATAGTAGTTGTCATACTTCAAGAATGGAGGTCCTCATGTCACTAATGAAGAGGGAAAAGAGCAAAGGGCCGGGTATGGATCGTTGAGGAATAACGCATTGGTTGGGAGAAAGTCTGGTAAGCCAACATGGTTTCCCGTCACAGCCTGCGAGCCATTCGCCAAGTAGGAACAGAACCACGCTTCAGCACCCCTTGAAACACCCACGGTTGCTAGCATGGCGCGCGGTGTCGAATGATACAGTGTTTAATGATTTGGTGAAATCAAATAGAACGAGGATTGTGAACTTCCATTCAACAACAACTCGTCGATGATGTTGCCGATTTAGTGCATTCGTATGATGACGGCCTGTTTCCACATAGAAGGAAGGATACAATCAGTAAGCGACTTATTGACTAAACCGGTAAAAAAATCAGGCAGGGCTGGCGAAGTAAAAAGTCCAATCTTCCACGAAATACAATCAACTCCAATGGCATTTGACTTAATGTAGGAAATCGCAGCATGGATATCAGATCAGCTCAGTTCGGCAAAGTCAAAGCCACAAATTAGTCCTGCGGGAGAGCTAGAGCTTTAGGTGACCAAAAGAGAAAATCTTCAGGTGCTACAGTGAAGGCAACAACGATGTGGGGATTAAGAGACAAATGAGAAGTGCCAAGAATATTGGAAAAAACAAAGGTCAGCGCTACATAGGCAGCCCTTTCGAGAGCGATGCTCCCGACAATCCAGACAAGTGAGAATTGTAGTGAGATAAGAGCAAAGTACCTAGAAGATCTTAACTGCTTCATCAGCGCTGTATTCGAGACTACCTTAAACTATTGAAAGAATGTGGGATGAATGCAGTACCAATAGCTAGACGAGAAACCGTAGCAAGCCGTACGGAAAAATAATTTTTATATTCACTACTAGAAAATTGGTTTTTCTAACCCTAAAAAACTAAAATTTAGAGTGGAAAAAATCATATACTTCACTGGATGATTTATATGAAGGCTGTCAGTCCAAAATCAGTTATTGTTCGGTTTTCAACCGAATTCCGTAATACAGTTATGACCCGTTGAACTCATAAAGTGGCCGAAGATGATCAGTTTCACTTCTGACACCCGAGGCACCCGTTGATGGACAGGGGTACGTAGGTCATCACGATGATTGTCACCCGCGAACTTGTGGCTTATCACTCTCTCTCCTTTGCATTTCGTCGTTCAAAGAGTGTTTACGAGCTGTTGTCGGAACTTTGTTTTTTCAGTTCAGTGACCTCTCTGACCTCTTTTGTCTTCTAAATTGACCCTCACCTCTCGATCATTTTTATGACGCGCTTCAGTTTTTTTATTGTCGCAATTGATTATAATAGTTCAAAATATTTAGTAACTCTTTACTGACAATCAAATTGATTTGATCGGTGCCACGTGAGTGATTTATTTTACCCTATCCGTATCTTCTTGTAATTCATTCACATTTTGTTTACCTATCAAAAATATTCCCTCAACCGGATCCCCCACCGGATCCCGAACGGTCATCCAGATCTCAAAAATAGCACATTCAAAATTCGACGATTACTATGCTTCCATTTAGAAGGCAAAAAAATAGCGGCCCATACGATTGGTTCAAAAATTCGAAGAAATGAGACGTCATCTGAATTTATCATTCCATTCATTTTTATGAGGGAAAACTTTTATTTTTTTCATAAAATATTTTCATGTACTCACCAGCGATACAGAACGGTGTTGAATATTCAATTCTAAGTCCTCTTTGTTGTCTCCGCAATCGGTGGTGTAATAGAATGCACTTTTTTTAGATTTTCTCCAATAGGTACTTGTCGAGCAATTTTTCGGTACAGAAGTAGTGTATCGTTTTACTATAAATAATGATAAGAGCATTATTCTCATGAATAAATACTGGAGTTGGAATAGCCACTCATCAAAGTACTATGTCCGAGACCATTAATAATAGCGATCACTAAATAAACAAGGGTATAAATCCAGTTGGTCCACCAATCTGTCACAAGCATTTAAGTTTACCATCATGTAATATGTTCTTCTCTGTGTGATGAAGATCATGATCTCTCACCTGTACGTCTTCCCATGCCGATTAAGAAGATAATGTATGATCGGCAGTTGCAAACATCACCGATGTCGATGCTTAATCATATGTGATTCATCAGGCGTGAATCATAAAGCAGGATACGTCTTAAACATAATAAAAGAATAATAATCAATCCCAGTGATAGTAGTAGCCACGCGAAGGATATGCGATTCCGGTGGTCATCTAAGCTAAACCACGTTTAATCGGTTTAATACTTAGGAGTGTGTCGGCTTAGTTACTACTTTTGCCGTGAGACTGCCGGCGTTAGGCACGCATGCAGAGAACTCTTGCTTTAATCGAGTCAGTATGAAAACAGCAGAATCACTGCATTACCGCCCCGCTGGATGACTGGGTTTTCTATGGTCTTCCCTAGCACAAGTCAAACGCGTGCAGTAATTAAAGTCGGTCCATGATACCAGAAAAACTGACAGAGAAGGGTAGGGTAGTCTAGAGTAGGGTAGAAGGAGAGGCTTAAGGATATAAGAGGAGAGGCACCTATAAAACCGGAAATAGTAGTAAATGAGAGACATTACGATCTCGCACAATAATAATTAGTTGCAATCGAATGAAATATTACTCCAAGCGTATCTTCTTTTAAATGTCACAAGAGAACAGAATAGAAAAAAATATATATAATTCGCAAAAAAAACTGGCCGGTAAAATAAAGAACCACCAGTACTGGACTTGAGCAGACGGGTTCGTTGATAGGGATAGATTAATCGTAGATAAATTTAGAACTGAAGATCTGTCAGGGATAATCAATTTCTTAAGTGATTAAACGATTTATTAAATAAATAAAATCGTCTGTCTGATCCCGACTGTTTCAGGCATTATGAGTTAAAAGAACGTGACTTAACGAATCGCCGTATTGCTAATTGACTATCAAACAGTGCCCAAAGCCACGAATTCACGAGCTTATATTTCATCGTGGATTTGCCTGCAACAAGTGTTTTATCTTGGTTTCACACCAGTAAAGGCATCGGGTGACGTCCCACGTGCCGTAGCCGTTGACACCGCCAAGTGCCGATGCTGCACATGAGTGATCCATATGATGACGAATATACTTGCAAATTATCCACGAATGTTTGGGTTAATTCATATGCCATCATCATTAATTACAACATTGTCCGATCCGATATGACATATCTTTTAATAATATGTGCCACTTCATGTATCCTCATATTATCCAGATCAATGAGAAATCCCTTAATGGTATTTCTTAATTTAGTGGCATTTCTGGAGCAGGACATCCCACCCCGCCAGGGGAAACATTTTTATACTAGGTATTTTCTATTCGACCCCCAAACGCTGATCCAGTACAATTGATACAATGTATTCACAAATGCCTTAACATCGTGTGCAGCAAATCCTTCAGAAGTTATAACCTCACGAGCCCAAAGTTCCAGAACCCTTCCTCCATCTTTTAATCCTACCTTAAACTCAATCATTCACGCATAGGTACGGGCAAATGCCCCCAACCATGAAAATGTTTATAACTCGCGAAATATTCACTTTATCGCGAAATATTCACTGTATCGCGAAATATTGATCTTGTGAGTGGAGGATCGATTCCAGAGGTCAAATTCGGACACTTCAATTATGGCAGCCTGTGCCCTGAAGCACAAATCTCTGAATATACTGATATTGATATAAGTGTTCTCTAGTGCAGGGATGGGCAACCTACAAGTAGCTCACAGCAGAGTCATAAACTCGAGTTAGGAATCCAATGAAGTTTATAAACATGCCAATTATAAGGGTCTTAGTACGATTATAGTGGGGAAGTAGTGGGGGGCCTTACAGTCATCGTATTGGGGAGCGTCCCATGACGCCTCTGCCAAGTTGTAAAATGGGGAAAATAGCCGCCGCGATTAATCTAAAAAGAAATTTAAAAATGCATACATGGACTAAAATATTTCTGAATATGATGGTGCAACAATTCCTTCAAATTGTTGGGTATATTTTACTCACACCCGACTAGAATCTTCGCCAGCATTTTTCAATGCTGTTCAACGGAAACCACGGAAAGGTGAAAGGCGTATTGCGTCCGGGATAGAAAAGAAAATGTAGGAATAGGGAAATTAATGAAAAAAATTTTGAAATAAATGTCAACATGAAATATGAAGAGTATAACTCGATCTTTGAATTTTCAATTGTGGGGACTGTCTCGAGAGTCAAAATATTTACAAATCGGATGTTCAATTAGCCTTGTAGATCAGTGTAATCAACAGGTGTTCTTTACAGGATTAAACTGAAATCAGTTAAGGAGCTACTACAGAGAGACCTGAATTGACAAAGGTTGGCCTGTAGGGGAAGACGAGATGAGAAGCAAGAGATGATGAAACTACTGATCTCTATATAACTAGCTAGAATATCGCGTATTCTCCTAGTGAGGCCGATTTGAGAGCCAATCAGCGCCTCCCAATAGTAGTCCGGGAATTGAAATTCTATCAAGTGCGCATGCTCAGCGCAGTGAATAGGTAATCTTATTTCCCAGTTACGAATATAAAAAAATGCCAGGGATATTCATGTTCTTTTAGCTTTTCCTATGCAGTGGAAAGAGCATCGGGGATGCCCGTTAGGATACCCAAGAAGAGCTTTGAGAGATCGAGTTCGAGTACGGGTTAGGTTTAGGATAAACTAGGATTTCCCCCCTTTGGGCTGGTTTAGATCTAGGTTAAGGGTTAGAGGGATTTTAGACGAAGGATAGGGTAAGCCCTTCGAATCGGGTAGGTTCCTCTGAAAAACCGCCGCTCCAAGGAAAAGGGTTCTGGGGATTAATTGGGACGGGTGGAAGGCAGTATGGGGCAAAATTAATAATTACTCCGGCGGATTGCCAAAGACCGATCACGGGTGGAAGGCCGCTCGGGATAAAATCAGTCGTTATCCCGGCGGAATGCCAAAGACTGATTACGGGTGGAAGGCCCCTCGTCATAAAACCAGTCGTTATCCCGGCGGATTGTCAAGGACTGATTACGGGTGGAAGGCCGCTCGGGATAAAATCAGTCGTTATCCCGGCGGATTGGCAAATAAATTACGGGTTAGTGAAATAAGATTTGGTTTAAGAGTTAGGGATAAAGGTCTTCCAATCCCGACAACCCAGGAGAACCGATCCTGATAAAATGGGGGTGATAGATTAATTGTAGGGATGGGGAATTAATTCAAATTTGAATTAATTCCCCCACGAAGGACTTCGCCAGGAATAGGGCAGAGGTATCCACCAATCGACACCCGATCGATTGGTAGGCGTGATTAGGGGGGTCAGCGTCACGCGACACTGACCTCCGAAAGTCAGTTACGCCTCGACCGTGAAAGAGGAGATACGCGGATAATCCCAGTGAACACGGGAGTAATTACAGTGATACAGTGCACCACCGAGGGCATCCCAGGGCAGCCGAGGACACCAGACAATACAAAGGATGGTCCAAAAGAGGAAGAGAAAGGCATCCAGGGGATCCAAAGTGAGTTTACGGTTTTATTTGTATATTTTCCCCTTTTTGGGCGCTCCCCAAGATTTGTTGGCGGTTATGCGATTTTTCTGAGGCATGGAAATGGCATCGGTTGTGTCCCCCAAAACTTTGGGTGGTTTTTACAGGTTTGTGGGGGGTTTTTTCCCAATAACTTCGGCCTGTGTTATCCCCCACTGCGGTTGGGAGGTTGTTGGTGTAATTTTGGGGGGGATCCGAACGTATTTTTATGGCGATTTTGGTGGAATGGTCCACGGCCAATAAACAGGCCAGTGGTTCTCCCTCATGGCGCCATCGAGGCAGCCATCGAGCGGCTATGTGCAACAGGTGGGGAATCGCGTATAAAATTTCCTCGTGGTTATTAATTGGCCCAACGGGGTTAATTATGTACCCTTGCCTAGAATTTCGTGGGGTTGTGGGGAATAATGTCTTGAACAATATTGTTCAGGGATCTGCTCAGCGGATCCCGAGTTTTTGAATTTTTAAGGGTAGTCGGATTTATTGTGGTGGATTTCTCCTCGCTGCTAACCGAGCAGCGAGGCATAGTGCCGTTTCTCTCGTTCTCTCTCTCTCTCTCTAGCGTTCACCCGTAGAGGATCCGATTCCGGGAAATAATCAATGTCCCGGGCGAAAATAATAATTCGGTTATTCCTCGGATTATCGCCGATCGATAATCCTTGAGGCCGCATTCCGATGGAATTACTCGGTGTGAATATGGGATAATCAACAAAATATTTCGGGTTTTGTTAGAGAGTTTATTTTTCGTGGCGATTTAAGGGGACAATTGAAATTGTATTTGGGATTTTGTTAGAAAATTCATAGTCGGCGATCATTTAAGAACAGAATTAAATTTGTAATTGGGAAGTTTGCTGGAACGCTAATATTTAGAGAAAGTTGAAATTGCGAATAAAGTTTGAAAGCAGATTAGTCCAGTAAAAATGTTTATCATTGATTATTATTCTTGTACTGAATTTCGACTCTTAATAGCGGAACACGTAAGGACCATGTTTTTGTTGCATTAATTTATTTCTCTCCTCCTTTTTCCCCTTTCTTTTGGCATTTTTTCCGATTTTTCCAGTAACCTTGTCCCCATCTACGGTCCACCCCTCTCTCCACACCTGGCATACTGAGCGACCCCAGTACCGTCACCTTTCTTCAAAAGCCTAAATATTCTTTCCGTTCCCTTCCGGTTTCTCTTTTTGGTTTTAGTGTATATTTTTAAGGTAGTATTTTAGGAGTTCGAGGTACGATTTTCGATGCAACGAATATCGAGGTTAGTTAGGTTTAGGATTACGGATTTCTCCGGTTTGGTAATTCCGGTCAAAAATTACCTGGCGCCCACTGATTTAAATTTTAGCAGGTTTTATTAGGCTCAGGGGAAGTAGGGCGAAGGTAATGGGCATTTCCCATTCCCCACGAAAATGTCACGTTACAGCAGATCCCATACCAAGTATTATACTAACAGTTCAAACGACCCATTTGCCGCTATTTTTCATGATTCATATCTCGTGGAACTTTACCTAGAAACTTTCCGACTACTCTGGATATTTACAAAGAAACTTTCCGACTGCTCTGCATGTTTATCTATATGTTAATGTTTATTTATATGTAGAGTAGTCGGAAAGTTTCTGGGTAAATTTCCACCAGATACAAATCGTAAAAATAGCGGGAAATGAGTAGTTTGAGCTTTTAATGTATTTCTTGGTATGGGATCTGCATAGGAAAAGCGAAAAGGAAATTAATATTTTTGCATATTTTGTATTTGTAACTGGGAAATAAGATTACCTATTCAGTCCAATTTGAGCTGATTACAATGGAAAATCTTTACTGGGCCATGAGAAAATATAATACTATTCATGATGATTCGACAATTTTTCACCCTTTGAACAAAGTTTAAAATGGTTATTTTTTTCTAGCTGTAGTCAAATCCTTGGTAAACAATATGAGCGGAACGACCGTGCATGAAAAGATTAGATAGAATTTTCAAATATGGAGATTTATTCAGTACATTTGACTACTACATGTGCATGTTGAAAAGTTAACTGCTTCTTATAGTAAAGGAGGTCTCCAAACTCTGCATAGGTATGGCCGTGGGAAATCACTTCCATCCGTGTCGCTGGCATTTCCTGACGTCGACCTGCGAACATGACCAAAAATCTTTTGTTTCATTCCTGATAATTTCTCACTATTCATATTGATTGAAATTTTACCTTCTATTTCTATCCGGGTTGTGGTAGGTGAGTCCTTTTTGGTTACTTCTTGCCTACTTAAATACCCATCAAGTTTCATCTCTCAAATACAAAATTGATCATCCTATTTAAATTCATTTAAAACATTTTTATATTCGAGTGACTTAAGAAATAGATTCTGAGAGTTTTTCAATTATAAAAAAAAAACAATCCTAGTGTACGATTGGAAATAACTTACGTTTACAGGCAAGTACATGAAGTTCTGTATCGGACGGAAATGCAAGTTTTCCTTATCATCGTTGAAGATCTTTGGGACCGATCCCTTCCGGAACATTGCTCTCAAGTCCCGGAAATCGATGCAGTTTGTAGCAAAATGCTCTATGCAGAGCAGATACCACGGTTTAGGCACAAAATCCAGTCTGCCCATATTCCTCATCCAGATCTTCACCAAGTTCCCATCCTTGGGAAATCTGTATGTATTAAAAAAATGAGCAATGTGAATATTAGATAATGTAATAATCAAAAGTATCAATTTCAATTATGGCTATTTGATTGCGTACAAAATCCACCAATATAAATTTTTCATATCCAACTAATTATCAATCCTAATTATATTCGAGATTCGTCTTCGAGATTTCAAACACTTGTAGTAGCCCGCCAGTGCTACTTGGAGCCACACAAACCCAAAGAGCTAGAAAAAAATCGGTCGTGGCGCCACTAGTGCGGGGGCCTACCAACTTTTCATTGTTTCGTGTGTGCGCGAGTGGTTCACACGCAATTTCCATTGAGTTATATGTATTGAGGTATTTTTATTAAATTATGGGTAAACATAAGAAGAGAAAGCATGAGGATCGTGATGAGAAGGCCGAGATCCTTCAAAAAATTCAAAAATTAAGTGTTCAGGTGCAGCGTCTCTTCGCACAGCCACCGGACGATGCTCATGGTAAGTGTAACCCCAAAATGGCCGCAGCGGATTTCGGCTTGATGCTAGTGACTAAGCCACAATAGTCCAGGCCTCGAGGAAGGTTGACCATATCCTCAGCGAACGACTCACGTCCTAGCCTCCTCTTGTGTCGTCATTTTCCAGAAAACAAGGAAAATCAAGATGTTGAAAATTCAACTGCCCCTGAGCCATCTGACAACCGCAAAAACAGTGGAAACACTGGAGTGTGAGCCACGTCCAACACATGTGCGCCAGACGCAAGCAGCCCATCAGAGGCCTCCCTATTCTTACAACCTGTAAGACTTTTTTTCCCGGGTCAACACCCCGGGATATTCCTCGAACTATTCTGGCTGCCGTCTCTATCGTTCACGATTGGGCGCCAGCCAGGTTTTTCTGGAAAACCTGACGGAAAACCAGCCGCGAAGGAATTTCGTCAACTCCGCGGACTTTCGGTGGCGGGTCTCATAATGCCGAGCCACATCAGCATGACACGGTAGAGTGGGCGAGGTTCATCAACGTACGAGTAACGTCAATCACTAACTTCTGCCGTGCTTACGGCATCGTCAACGATATCTTTCGGGGAACGTATCCCCCAGACTCTCGTGCAGGGATGTGACCATCCCTCGCACGTGGTACTCTCTCCTCTGGGGTGGCTCAACCCCCGACAAGACACAGATTACCTGCGAATCCTTCTCACCCCGCAGGACGCCGAACTGCTCGAGGCACATGCGACGTAGGTATCCGGATACCTTTCTCACCCACCTAACGTCCACCCCAACTCGAGAGCTCGGTAATAGCAATCTCATCGCGAGTCAAAACTAGAGTTACTTCCCATGGAGGCGCGTGCGACCGGACCGACGGGAAACGCCTTGAATCCCAGCCCTTAGTCCACCCCAACACCATGGATTTCGCCCTAGAGATGGATCTCTGTAGCCTGGGACTCTCGTCCGTAGCCTCAAAGTAATCCATTGCACTGATCGGGGACACATAAGTGTCCCCTTCTCTCGCTATTCCAAGATTCCTTGGAACCACGTACCCTTCATAATCCCGGCAGGGATTATTGCCACCCACTGATCCCGAGCTCCTAAAACACCCGCTCGTGACTAGCACTCAACGCGAACTGTCCTGAAATCTACCAGGGCCTTCTCCCCCTAGTCTGAGCATCTCAGCGACTGTGGGTCATCCTTTACCCCACAGCCACCAATCAACTCGACGGGATCCCGGGGGCGCTAGTCCTTTCACCTAGCCGTTGGTCCCTGGTCTAAGTCGACGGCGCCCTGCGGAACCGCCCAGTTAGAAGGCCTGTACGTCGGCCCTGGACTCCCTAACACAGCTGGGTGGATTTCCGAATTGGGAAACAGCTATCGTCAGCGCCATCACAGTGTTCCGAGACATGGTCTCACCCTACCACGTTTCTTCCCACTATGTGATTGGTCAAACTCACCTTCGGAGCGGCCTGATCGGCCGTCGTCCGATGTTCTACTCATTTTTCGCTCGGCTATTTTCAGCCGCCGTTAGATGTCGTTCCTTTCACCTAGTGACTTTACTAGTGTTTTCTCTAGTAACGAGAAAAATCTCGTTACAAACCTTTATTGATCCTGTCGTTGTGGATCTAGAGGACGTCTCCAGCCTGGACCCGGACTTGTTGGAAGTCCTGGGCGCTGACCCATCTAAACCTCAAGAGCTGGAAATATCTCTCCAAGCTGAGCTAGCATCTCGCTGGGCAGTTTGGTTGACGAAGCCCCTGGTGAAAGCCTGGTGAGGCTCTGGATAAGTTAATGGAGAATTATCCACGCACGTCATTAAAGTGCCAATTTGAAGCTCCAAAGCTAAATCTTGAGATTTTAGCGATCTCAACGGATGCTCTGGTTCAGAGGGATAAAAAGTTTTTTGCCTCACAGAATCTTGCAGGTTCCGCCCTGGTTGCTCTGGGAGCAGCTGTCTCTAACCTTTTAGAGCATGATGAGATAGACAAGCTGGATCTTTCTGGATCAGAAACTTTGTGGTGCAGGAAAATTGATGACCCATGTGCATCTAGGTTTTTCATCCACCAGAAGAGCGTTCATATCGCCTAGTCTTAATAAACAGGTCTGTGATGCGTTAGAGGCTACTTCGTCAGACCAGCAGCTGTATGGGTCTAACCTTTCGGACAATGTGAAGGAGGTCAAGACTTTGTCAAAGCTCAGCCATGACCTCAAAGTTGCTCCTGCTCCATTAAAGATTCAAATTCAAACCCAAAAGGCCCGCTTGTCAAGTTCAGGAGGCCACAAGCGGGCACGAAACCTCGAGGGAAGACCCGAGTGAGCAACAGCGGCTCTAGCAGCTTCTCCAATCCCAGATCTCGCCATCCCAACAGACAACTGCCAGCCTCGTTAGTCCCAGACAAGGCTCAAGAAGCCAAGAAGTGGTGAGCGTCCAGGCTGATAATATCAGGTACTTCATGCCTAAGTGGAGAAGTATCTGCACAGATACCTTCGTTCTGGAGTGTGTGGCGGGTTATAGAATCGCCTTCCATTCTCCTCCTTTTCAATCCAGATTTCCTCCAGAGCCGGTTTTCTCTGAACTAGAAGGGAAAGTCATTGGTGCTGAGATAGTGAGACCATTAGGTCTAGGTGCGATTGAGCCCTGTACCCCCTGTGAAGGTCAGTTTATTTCCTCCTATTTTTTAATAGGCAAGTCGAATGGCAAGAAGAGATTCATTTTCAATCTTAAAAAACTTAATAGTAAGTACTTAAGTTCTTAGTACCCCCTCACTTTAAATTGGAAGACATAAGGAGGGTAATAAAATTAATTTCTCAAGGCACTTTCATGGCAAAAGTTCACCTGAAAGATGCTTATTTCTCGATACCGGTGTATGGGGAAGATAGAAAATTTCTTCGTTTCCAGTTCAGGAGTGGACTTTTTTCGGTTTACCTGCTTACCTTTTGGTTTAGCGACTAGCCCTCATGTTTTCACGGAAAAAATGAGACCAGTGATGGTTTATCTTCCGGCTAAACGCTTAGTATCATCTATCTATTTAGATGACATTCTTTGCATCGCTTCTTCGGCTGAGGAATGTAACTCAAACGCCCAACAGACAGTCGAACTGTTAGCCAGTCTAGGTTTCGTTGTCAACGTAGAGAAGAGTTCTCTTGTTCCTGGGGAGCAGCCTGTGATGGTAACACAGCTAGAAGATTCTGGTCGGTGGAAGAGAGACGTTACAGCATTGACTATCTAGAGCTTTTAGCAGTCCGCTTGGCTCTTTGTTGCTTCGCCCAAAATCTATCGAATTGTGCGATTCTTCTTCGAGTGGACAATATCACAGCTATTGCCTATATTAATAACATGGGTGCTACTAGATTTCCTCATCTCCACAACTTGGCGCGAGAGGTGTGGCAATGGTGTGAAGCGAGATCAATCTGGCTGTTTGGCTCTTACATCCCCTCAAGAGAGAATCTTGAATCAGATCATGAGTCCAGAGTGAGTAATATGGACACAGAGTGGGAATTAGCGGACTATGCTTTTAGACGTCTGGTACAGAGATTCGCGAGACCGCAGGTCGACCTTTTTGCATCACGTATCAATGCAAAATGTGTCCATTATTGCTCATGGCATTGGGACCCCTCTTCTTTCTCAATCGACGCATTTCCCATCAATTGGAAAGGTTTTTTCTTTTATGCTTTTTCTCCCTTCGCATTAATTTTACCGACCATCCACAAAATTTTGATGGATAAAGCGAGGAGTATAGTGGTTGTTCCTCTCTGGCCAGCATAACCCTGGTATCCTGTATTTCTATCGGCTCTGGAGGGGGATGCCATCAAGTTCAAGGCCTCGAGTGAGCTCTTACTTACTCCTTGCAGATCTCTGGTCCATCCCATAGCTTGCCAACTTACCCTGGTGGCAGGAGTTTTATTTGGCAAGCCTTTGTCAGAAGAGGTATCCCCACAGCAACGGCGCACATTATGGCATAGTCAATTACGGAGTTAATCCACAAGCAGAACAGTTTTGGACTCCGGAAGTGGTGGGACTTCTGCCACGGAAAAAACATCGATTGTTTTAGTGTACCAGCTCCAGTAGTGCTCGAGTTCTTGACGGAAGAGTTCGGACGGGGAGCGACTTATGGCTCTCTCAACTCTCACCGTTCTGCACTCTCCTTAATTTCTGAAAAGGACATTGCGAAAGAACCAGCAGTCCAGCGGTTTTTCAAAGGTGTGGCCAAGCTTCGTCCAGCTAGGCCAAAATAGACTCACACCTGGGATCCTGAATGGGTCATCTCCTACCTCGAATCTCTGCCTCCGAATGATGAGCTAAGCATTGCACTACTCAGTTAGAAGACCGTTACTCTCTTGACGTTATGTACAGCTCATAGACTGCAAACTTTTTCCTTAATCAAGTTAGGAAATATTCATCAAAAAGTTGGAAACTTAGAAATTATGGTTCCGGACAGAATAAAGACTTTAAGGATAGGTACGAATCAGCCCCTCTTAATTTTTCCCTTCCTGACCGAGAGACCCCACATTTGCGTGGCAGGCACGGTCCTTTCTTATTTGTCACGGACTAAAGAGATTAGGGGTGATAATCCCTCCCTCTTTATTACTCTTAAAAATCCCTATGAAGAAGCGTCATCGCAAACATTGGGTAGTTGGGTCAAGTAATGTCTTGCCAAGTCCGGTGTGGACACCAAAACATTTTCCGTGTATAGTACAAAGCACGCAGCCACTTCAGCAGCGGCTTTCAAGTACAGCTGGTTGGTCAGAGAGATCCAACGTGTTTGCACATTTCTATAACAGGCCTTGTGCTACGGATAGAAGTACTTTTACTAGGGCAGTACTGAGTAGTCCGTAATTTATTTATATGGAGTTATTTTTCTTGAAAATTTTTTATACTTGTTGGATACGAGAATCTTTATTATATTCCGTTATTCTCCCCATTCATGGCAGAATGAATGCTGGCTTTGTTATAAAATTACATAAATAAATAAAAAATTGGTTCATTCTCTAAACATCTACAAGTGTTTGAAATCTCGAAGACGAGGCTCCAAAATAATTGTACGATCAAACGAACTTACCTGTAAGTGAAGTTCGATCGTGATTATATGAAGAGCCTCGTCGAGAGATTGATTCCCTCCCATTATCAATGCCCATACCCTCTCCAATTTTTTATAATTTTCGCTTAACTTTGAACTAATAAAAAGTTGGTAGGCCTCGGCACTGGTGGCGCCACGACCGACTGTTTTCTTACTCTTTGGACTTGTGTGGCTCCAAGTAGCACGGGCGGGCTACTACAAGTGTTTGAAATCTCTCGACGAGGCTCTTCATATAATCACGATCGAACTTCACTTACAGGTAAGTTCGTTTGACTGTACAATTTTTAACGTTCAAATTTTAGCTATAATGATCAAATATTTGAATAACTACATTTGATATTGATAATTGATATTGTTGGTGAATTATTTGATATTGATCAAATACTGCTATGTACTCACCGATGAAAATAGATCTTCTCATTTGTCTTGTTTGTTTTTCCGCAGTAAACACACCGCATTTTTCTCAAGGAAAAAAATGTACTTCTGTCACCCGAACACTTTTCAAAAATAAACGAGTCGTCACGTGAACCAAATCGTTATGGCGTCCTTTTTCCAACATTATTTACCGTCTACATCACCCTCCCTTGAGTGACGCGCATGCGCAGTCAAGGGCACTGTAGTACTCGAGCTACTATTCTGAGGCGCTGCTTGTCCTACAGTACTGCCTCAGTGTCGGCGTAGTGGGGGTATGGGATAGTCTATCCTAGGCCTGGGCAAAGTGGGACCTTGGGGAGCCGTGGTCATAAAACCCTAGTAGACCTATTATTAGAAATACAATACCGCAATTGCGTAGCAGTATCGTATTAGCCGACAAAAAATTATTTTCGAATAAATGAACCCAGGGAATCGTTTGTAATTTCTTAGCAGGTCATTGTACAATATTTTTTAACGTTCAAGAGTTGATCAATCGTATTTAATCAATTGAGCAAAATAATCTATGTAATTAGCTGAGAAATTTCCAAAACTTGACTATTTTCAATTTTTTCTTTTCCAATCGATTCCAAATCGTTTGTAGAATACAAATTTATGATTTGTAAGAGTATTTTTCCCGGGTCAACACCCCGGGATAATCCTCAAACTAGTCTGGCTGCCGCCTCTATCGTTCACGATTGGGCGCCAGCCAGGTTTTTCTGGAAAACCTTACGGGAAACCAACCGCGAAGGAATTTCGTCAACTCCGCGGACTTTCGGTGGCGGGTCTCACAATGCCGAACCAGCATCAGCATGAAACGGTAGAGTGGGCGAGGTTCACCAACGTCCGAGTAACTTCAATCACTAACTTCTGCCGTGCTTACGGCATCGTCAACGATATCTTTTCGGGGAACGTATCCCTCAGACTCTCGTGGAGGGATATTACCATCCCTCTCACGTGGTACTCTCTCCTCTGGGGTGGCTCAACCCCAGACAAGACACAGATTACCTGCGAATCCTTCTCACCCCGCAGGGCGCCGAACTGCTCGAGGCACATGCGACGTAGGTATCCGGAGCTTTCTCACCAACCTAACGTCCACCCCAACTCGAGAGCTCGGTAATAGCAATCTCATCGCGGGTCAAAACTAGAGTTAGTTCCCTGGTCTAAGTCGACGGCGCCCTTCGGAACCACCCAGTTGGAACGCCTGTACGTCGGCCCTGGACTCCCTAACACAGCTGGGTGGATTCCCGAATTGGGAAACAGCTATCGTCAGCGCCATCACAGTGTTCCGAAACATGGTCTCACCCTACCACGTTTCTTCCCACTGTGTGATTGGTCTAATTCACCTTCGGAGCGGCCTGATTGGCCGTCGTCCGATGGTCTATTCATCTTTCGCTCGGCTATTTCAGCCGGCGTTAGATGTCGCTCATTTCACCCAGTTATTTTACTAGTGATTTTCCCTAGTAACGAGAAAATCTCGTTACAGATTATAATTGTTCAAGAGTCATTCTAACATGTATTTTCAATACTTCATGATTACGCTCGTGTGTCCTATCGCCCACTCTGCTCCCTTCGCCATTTGCTTATGAGGGCAAGATTGTTCACCATACCTGCAGGTTCTGCATCGACAAAAATAATGATTTTCTTAGTAAAATTCATGTTAATAAATTACGGGTGGGATATACCCATATATAGATTAATGCGAAGGAATGTTCCTTTTCAGGGTTACAGTGAGGGTTCCACAAACTTCAGGGTTGCAGTCGGCGTTCTAGGACTTACTTAGGAAAGTCAGCTTCATCAATTCCACTCTCGTTGAGCACTGAAGATAGAATTTTCCGTCGATCTTCTGTGAGATTTACCCACCAAGAAAGATGACTACAATTAACATTGCATTCCTTGGCTAAGTCATCCCATACTTCGGAAGAAGATGGAGGAAACTGGCCACTTTCAAAGTGGTCTATATATCTATTCAAAAACGTCGATTGTTTCAAGCAGCAAAACTGAACAAATTGTGGGCATCGCGATCCAACGTGTCTACTGCAGTCTAGAAGATTCTAATGTTAATGAGAACTTTTTTTTTCAATGTAAAATGGATTCTATGATTTGGAATTTTGATACTCAATTTTCATAACCTTTCCATATTGTATGGTGATTGAATCCCCACTAAGAGTGCTTTAAAATGTCGCATTTCCTTCAATTTCTTCCCATTAGTTGAAATCGATCTTAACCTGAAAGAAAAGGTTATGGATATTACTTGAATAGATTGATTGACTTGTTATTTTAGAGCAGCATTAATAATTATAATATTATCATCCTGTTTCATATACTCTGTTCATGCATGGGAGAACAAATGTTCATCAAGTATTCGTTTTAGATGAGTCCTCGTTTATTGTAAGTTCCGTATCGTGAGAAAGTCGATGAACATGTGATTTTGTTCCCTTGTGGTGTATGCATCATATGGGTTCGGAAAGTCAATTATTATGAGACAATATTAACTCTTGTATATTTAACATCGCGAATTTATATTGTACTACCTTTCAGGGGAAGATAATCAACTACTCCATATTAATGCACTCAAACCTACCGTGTGTTAATATGAATTGTACTATCCTATGTCCTCCTTTTTGTTGAATTTTGAGGAAAAATCACTATCACTCGATTTTTTCCAAGTTTGACAAATTATCTGATTCCCTAAGTAAGTCCTGGAAAACGCACTGCAGCCCTGAAGTTTGTGGAACCCTCACCGCAATCCTGAAGATGAACTACTCGTTCGGATTTACGGTCTATCCCACCCGTAATTTATTCAGATAAATTTTACTAATAAAATCATTATTTTTATGAACGCACAACCTGAGAGTGAGGTAAACAATCTTGCCCTCATGAACAAATAGCGGAGAGAGCACGGTAGGGGATTGAACACATGAGTGTAATCATAAAGGAGTGAAAATACATAATAGAATGACTCTTGAATAATTATAATCATAAATTTGTATTCTATAAACGATTTGTAATCGATTGGAAAAAAAATGGAAAATAGTTAATTTTTTAAAATTCCTCGGCTAATTGCATGCATTATTTTTAGTAATTAATTAAAGATGATTGATTAACTCTAGAATGATAAAAAATATTGTACAATGACCTGCTAACGAATCACAAACGATTCCCTAGGTTCATTTATTTAAAATCAATTTTTTTGTCGGCTAATACGATACTGCTGCTGTTTCAGTCTATATATGCATATGAATATTATTTGTGAAGCAAGTAGCGCCACCAGTATTTTCAAAGGAAAGGGGCGCGAAAATTTCAAAAATATAAAAATTGTAAGAATTTAACAATCTGTTGCTTGAGCTTATTCAGTAGGAGACATTTAACCATAACCATAAAAATTGTAAGGAAATCTGGGGAATTTCCTTTTAGACGTCGAGATCGTCAAGAAATTTGATTAAAAGTATCGTGAGCACGCAGAAAAAGACCCAGTCGAGTCCAGAATTGAGATTTAGAGTTATTAGAATTTGAGGATCTAATTGCATTTCTGATGCTTAAAATTATTGAGAATTTATACTGCGGATTTCGTCTCATTTCTCTTTTGAAGATTTCCTTGCGTAAACGCCAAAATTACTGACTTTTGAGGCTATCGGGGTTTAGAGAATAATTATCAAGATAGGCGACTGCGTATCTGCCAAGTGGAGGTTTTACCGGTGTGACGTCACATGCCGATGGTGTCGCGTATAATATACACGACACAACTACTCCGAAATTGTGTTTGATTTTTTTTCTCGCAATACGTGAATTTTTCGCGAAATCGGGCCTTAGTTATATTATATAAGTTGACTGTGAGCTTTATGAACATATTTTTACTTTTTCGATTGAATCACTAAATAAAAATATCCTCCCATAGCAACCATCATAATGTCATATTTCCTCAGTTTTATTTTCTCTCAGCGTTAGATTTGTTCGTCAAAGTTGGCAACGAATATCATAATGTGTGACTTTTTCTCTTTTCCTCCTTTTGTCCAGAGACTACCGGAGACATACTCATGCGTATGAATATGTTTCCGAATGAAAATGTCGTAGCGGTGGCGCCTGAACTAATTCGGGCTTGGAATATGGCATGGACCACCGAATTAAATAAATTAACTATTTGGACCCTGTTATTCGTTTACAGGTGACTTGCAGGCCAATGATAGATTACCGTTTATTCGATGGATAATAATTGATTTTTTAAGATTTTTTGAACATAATTAAAATTTTTACGGGAAGATAAACTAGTTTTCCGTAATTGAATAAATTAATATTAGGGAGCCTGTAAATTGGTTCTAGGTGTTTTACAGTTCACTGATAGCTAAAAATTAGCGGTTAATCCATAATGAGTAGATGTTAATAATTTTTCAAGTTGAGGGCTAACTTCCTATAAAAATTTTAATTATTTTACAAAAATCATTAAAAATCTATTATTATGGATCTAATGGTAATTGTTATCTATCATGGACCTGCAAACCACATGCAAACGATTCACAGAGTCCAAATAATTCATTTATTTATTTACAAAATTTGGGGTCTATGTTCCGGTAAAAAATTTCATAATGTTTGAACAATCATTGGAACTGAACTATTGTCGATGAAACGCTAATTTTTTGCTATCATTGACCTGTAAACCACCTGCAAACGATTCACATCGTCGAAATGATTAATTTATTTATTTCGGTGGTCAATTTCTCGGAGCTCTGCCATACTCCAATCCTGTAACGAATTAGTTCATATTTTCCCAAAACATATTCTCAGTTTTATTACAAAAAAAATACGTGAAATAAAAAACCCGCCAAGCATGTGCTCCACAAATCATATTGATTAGAGGGACTGAACATCTCAAGTGACTGAATCCAGTAATTTAAATGAATGAAAAGGTCGCCATTGGAAACGCTAAAGAAGACAAAGCCCTCCACAAAGTGCCGGCTTGAGAATACACATAGCTGATACATGTTGTCATATGCCCATGTGTTAGCCGACTTTTATTTATGTGCGAGCACTCTTAAATTAACGATCTTTACAAAACTAACGCCACCAACGGTAACTAGCTTCGCCAATCGCCAATTCGATTTTCGGAAAAAAGTCCACTTGGCGTGCCCGGCTTTGGTGTAAATCAGTCACACTTGGCACCTTCCATTATAAGGTAATGTGTAACACAGTGTCGAGAAGGACAACGGTAATTAATCAAGGACATATCTTAGTTGACACTGTGTCACTCTGTGGCCCTTGATGCGAAACACCGATTGTTACCGATCAATTCATCAGGGATGAACGCATCACTACTGCATCATTGGATCGTAACATTACTGACCTGGAGTAGTCAAAATTCTCACTTGATTCAAATGAATATAATATTAAAGATTTATATGATAACCAGTTGATTTCACGATTGACTATTCATTCAGAATAATTTACAATCGAATATTTTTGAAGCGACTATGTCACCAAACTTTGAATTAATTTCGGAGAATGTACAATATTTTCCCCGGAATTTGTTGTTGCTTTCTAAAACTTCGATGCCCATATATGAACTATTACCCATATGTGTATTTTTTGATGTATATATACAGAAGAGCAGGCGCGCCAAGTGGACTTTTTTCCGAAAATCGAATTGGCGACTGGCGAAGCTAGTTACCGTTGGTGGCGTTAGTTTTGTAAAGATCGTTAATTTAAGAGTGCTCGCACATAAATAAAAGTCAGTTAACACATGGGCATATGACAACATGTATCAGCTATGTGTATTCTCAAGCCGGCACTTTGTGGAGGGCTTTGTCTTCTTTAGCGTTTCCAATGGCGACCTTTTCATTCATTTACATTACTGGATTCAGTCTGTTCAGAGCGGGATCTGGTTATGGAGATATTTTTATGTGATGGATGAGATGAGAACGGATTTTCAGGAAGTGTTGAGCGGGTCAAAGAATTCACTCGCATGGCGTTGGTCAACAAGGAGTCACGTTTAATTGTCAAAAAAAAAGTCACTTCGCAATTATATGTCACAATACTGAGCTGAGCAATGAGAACACTTTTATGCCATCGGTGCCCGTAATCACGCGATTCTAACCTCGCTTCGCTCGGTTAAA
Source organism: Fopius arisanus (assembly GCF_000806365.1). Lineage (NCBI taxonomy): Eukaryota > Metazoa > Arthropoda > Insecta > Hymenoptera > Braconidae > Fopius > Fopius arisanus. The sequence goes on along the minus strand of NW_011887896.1, from coordinate 25,775 downwards.
TGACAACATGTATCAGCTATGTGTATTCTCAAGCCGGCACTTTATGGAGGGCTTTGTCTTCTTTAGCGTTTCCAATGGCGACCTTTTCATTCATTTACATTACTGGATTCAGTCTGTTCAGAGCGGGATCTGGTTATGGAGATATTTTTATGTGATGGATGAGATGAGAACGGATTTTCAGGAAGTGTTGAGCGGGTCAAAGAATTCACTCGCATGGCGTTGGTCAACAAGGAGTCACGTTTAATTGTCAAAAAAAAAGTCACTTCGCAATTATATGTCACAATACTGAGCTGAGCAATGAGAACACGTTTATGCCATCGGTGCCCGTAATCACGCGATTCGCGTCTGGAGCCAAATATATCGAGATGCACGGTTAAGTTTAGGATAAAATACTCTGAGGTAAATGTGTAGGATAGGTGTAGGAATAATTGAAATATTATCGCTCAAATTATGGAATTTACGGAGCAGAACAGATTAGGGTAAGGGTTTCGGTGACAGGTCAGGAGGGAATCAGTGCAACCGTGAGGATCTCTTGAGTAGTCAGGTTGCTTAGGGTTCGTGGAAATTAAAATTAAAGAATTTAGTGATAGTTAATTAGGAGAAGAAAAATTAGGGTTTGGTTATTTGGGTTCGTTCTGGTCCCGGGATCCCGTGAGAAAACCATCCTACATACGCGCCCTTAATTAAAAAGCATTTATTGGAGGAGAAGACCGGTCCACCATCTCGAGAAAATCTAATTGCAGTTGTGCCCATTTTATACTTTCACGCGCTAGGATTTTCGAAGGGCGAGGGTTAGTTGCGAGGAGGAGCGCTGACCACGTTCCCCACCCGCCATATTGAGAAAAACCAGTGTAATGTTGACGTCGCGAGATACGAGTGCGTGCAGCAAATTAGTGTTTTTTTGAAGTAATTACGAGTTTGGAGGATCTTTTTGTGTGCCGAAGAGCTAGAGTAAGGTGTGAGGAACAGTTAGAGATCAAGGGCGAGAGAAAGAGCCGGAGATTTGCTGGCATACAGCCTGGAGACAAGAAGGAGGATTTCTGGTGAGCATTACAATGCTTCCTTATTTATTTTTTCTGCGGATTATGCGTTACAAGTGTGTGTTAGGGTTATCCTCGCGCCCCTAATTATTAATCAATTAATGCTCAATACGGGAGAGCAGTATTCGTGCCGGTAGAGCCATTTTTACGAAAAAAATCCGTCGAAGAACATCGCGCCTCGTGTTAGAGATTTTTGTTGTTCGACACCATTCAATTGCGTCGTAGACGCCTTATTCGGGAATTTTCAGTACATTCAGAAACGATTTTGGGAATATTCCAGATAGTTAAAATGACTAATTAGGAGAGTCTTGCTTGGGACTTGGGGAATTATTAGCCTCTTTTATTAAATTATGCGTTTATAGCCATCCCGGTTGGGAATAACATTATTTTTAAAGTGCGAATATCCGCCTGAGATTATTCTGGTGCCTTTTGGCCAAGTTTGCGACTGTTTGGAGTTTGAATAATTTCAATTTTTGGGTCTCTGCGTACGTCACGCCTAATTGTGTAGTTATTTCTCTCAACTCTGTATCAATAATTTTTATATCGAATATACTTTGGTTTTGCTCTTGAATTTAGAGATTTTGGAGTATTTATTTTTAAAGTTTTGCCCAATAAACTCGTTTCCACCAGTATCCGTCCCTCTTTCCACAACCGACCCCCTGAGCAGCGCGGGTAATTACCACCTTTTCCTGGCATTTTCTTTCGAGACTTTATTTTATAGCGTACTTTTGAGTTTTGTTTCCGTTTTGGGAATTTAGGGTATTCCGGTTTGTTATTTCCGGAGGAAAAAAAAATGACTGGCGCCCAACTTATGGTTTTATTTTGACGATTGTAGATTCCAGGGGAAAAGGGCGGGTTAACTGTCCGATTTCATCCCCAGTGAAATTGAACATGTTACAAAATAAGTTTAGTTTTTTTTTTATAAAATGAAAGGTTTTTAACACATGCACTTAGCCGTTCCTAACAGTAGAAGACATATAATTGTTACTTTACATGTTATTTATATTTTTTTTTTATTTTATTTTGCCAGCAATTGCATTAATCCTTGGCTTCCGAACGGACATGAAAATGGAAATTTCTCCTTATTTTTCTCCGAACACATGCATCTCTTTGCTCGATTTAAATATGACACAATGCATCGAATATTAAAAAACAATGGAACATGACATCTGTTGAGTCGTTTTGGTAATATTCGAAAAAATCCTTTCAGATGCAACGCTGCATATCTCCTTTACGATTCATCCGATTCAGCACATCTTCAATCACGAACATTGTGGTCATAAGACAATATTTTTTGCCGAACTGAAAATCGTGACATTATGACTTATCTATATAGAGCACATTGAGGCGAATATTAAAAAACAATGGAATTTCAGTTGGATAGTTTCTGAGATATTTGCAAAAGACTTCGTAGAAACAATCACTGATATTTGGAAAACACATGACCGATCGGGCTGAACCTAAGCACAGATCAAGTCTATATAAGTTCTTATGGAGAAAGTCGAAGTCAAATGAAGAAAAGCTCCGGTGCGATCAATGACAGATGGCGTAGTTGACGAAATGGGCGTTAATTTCAAATTACGTAATTCAAATTGGAGCAAAAATACAATATATACAATACGATACATTTGTAATTCCATGCATATGAAGAATCTTATTTACGGATAAACGAGAAACTATTATGGCGATAGGCATGCAGGGAAATGTCACAGCGAAAACGGTCAATTTCCATAAAAAAAGTATTCTAGACTTGGCAAATATTTCAGTGACAATTAATGATTCTAATTCTAATCATTCGAATGGAGAGCAAGTATAATGAAAATCCATCAGTGATGTCGCGGCTGCAATATGATTGGTAAAATTGAGAATTGAAATAAAAATGTCCTAATTCTACAATTTTTCCTTGGCACATGAAACCCAATTAATAATAATTGGAAATCGTATCTAAAATTTCATTACATGATAGATGAAGGATCAAAGTTTTAAATGGATGGAATCCTTGTGTTATGTCAAGAATGAGTCACTTGACACAATTTTAATTCAATTAAGATCCACAATGTTGCAGAAAACAATGGGATAAACTTTGAAGATCACATCGAATTTAAACGATGAGATTCAAAAACCAAACCCATTTGAAAATGTCCCCTTTTTTACTTTAATTTTCTTAAACCCATAGGTATTTAAATTAACAGTGGGAAAGGCTCACTTGGGATAAATGAAAAGAAATTCTGAGTTACTCTGAAGAGACTCAGTAGAGTCTGTATTTTAAGAAGAGATTTAAAAAAGAAAATTACAATGGTAGACCAAGAGGTAAACTTCTGGTGTCAGTGGTAGATTATTTTTTTAAGTTGACCGTGAGTTTAAGTTTTTGACTGAGTTTAAGTTTTAAATAAAAGAATAAAATTCATTACAAAGGTCATTAGACTCAATTCAACAAAATAATTTGTAACGTGGCCAATTTTCCTAACTTGAACACTGGACGTTATCCGCCCTTTTTCCCCCGATCTTATAAAATTATGGGCGCCAGTTGATCTTTAAATAATCGGAACCAACAAACCGGATTAAAATCAAAGCGGAACCAAATTCCCCAGAAACGAAACCAGAAACGTAGATTAAAAACAGAAAAAGACGATCGGAGGAAAGGTGGTAATTTCCCGCGCTGCTCAGGGGTGAGATTGTGGAGAGAGGGGTGAGTCGGGATGGAAACGAGGTTTGGGCACCGGAACTTAAATTACAACAAAAGAAGGGAAAACGAAACTCGAGCCATTAAACAAAATTGATAAATTTATTTCTAAGGAATTTAGGCGGTACAAAAGAAAAGCAGGAATGAAAAGCAAAATCGAAGCGAGGGCGACAAACACAGAAAAGGGGAAAAGAGGGAGAAAATCCTCGGCGGATCCGCAGGGTCGACATAAGCCGTATCGATACTAACAAGAAATTAATTTAACGCTAAGAACACTTCGCGGCCTGATAGGCAGACAATTATTCCTATTTATAACACACAGAAATCGCAAGGGTCGCGAGAATAGGGTCGTATGGTACGTAGGGGCGCGAGAGAGGCACATAATATCTGTATTACTTATGCAAAATTTTTAATCCCAAAAGGAGGAAATCGATTACCCCAAATCCGGAATCGCGAGCTAAAATTCCCTCCCAAAAGGAGAACACGAGGACAGCCGATATCGAAGGCTGTTCAGGGCAGCGGGCCCTGTCGGGAAGCGTAACGGCCCTGGGCAACATAAGCCGAGCATAACACTCGGAACGCACGTGGCGAGGCCAAAACACTGGCGATGAGCCTCGGCGGCACGGCGCATAGTAGAATTCCGCAGGGGGAAAATCCCCCAGACACACGAAAAAAAGAAAATTATTTCACGAAATTTGAGGGGAAGGGGAGATGCATTTTTAGCGGTGCAACCGCATGGCCACTAGGGCAGGAAAACGGGGAAAATAAAATTACGAACGAAAACCCGATCAAACCATTATGTTATTTATTGACCGACACGTGAGAGGAAAAAAACAAGGGGCTCGGGAGATGTTCTCGGCTCGATGGCTCGACTACGACCCACTAAAATAATTCCCCGAATTGTTCTGGCGTGTTCGGAACGCCATTTCTCAATCATCGCGACGAGAAGAACCAAAAAAATGAGACGAAAGGAAACGTAATATTCCCCGTGGAATATTTATCGGCCAGTGGCATGGCGTTTTACGCAAAAAAAACCACGAAAACACACCGGGATTACTCCGACATCACTCTCCGGCTTTTCCACATTAATCTTTTTCTTAAATATTCGCGGGGAGCTTGAAAGAAAACCGACGTGAGAGGAAAATTCTAAGAAACAAAACCCACCACGAAACCCACCATGAAACCCACCATGAGTGAAAGATGCACGCTCACCGGGTTTTTCTCCGTTTTTCGGCCCTGTAACTCCTCCAAATCCTGATTGGTCCCTCCACTCACGTTCACGTGAACTCTGGCACCTCGGTAACCGTCCAAACACTAAAAAAACACCTTCTTTCTCCCAACAAATGCGGCACAGTTGGAAAACTTGGCACGTGTGTTGCCGATGTATAAAACTGCGACTAAAAAAGTAACGGGTGGTTGGCGCGTAGCCACGAGTATGAGCTTCGCTCCGAGCGCCTAGATGGCGCAGTGATTGACCGCCCGGGCGGTAAAACAGACTAATTTTACCGGCACTATTTCTTTTCTGTTTTCCTTGCGGTAAGGGTTTACCGAAACGCCAAAAAATTTAAACGGGCCAAAAAAAAGACGAAACCAAAAACGTATCTTTAAAATTCTGTCGCGTGCGACCATGGCAATCCCCGCAGGGCCTTCCAACCAAAACCCAAAACGTACCCATCCCAATTCGCGATGCTTTCGACCCTAATTCCCCAATATAAATTCCGATTTTCCGCGGTGCCTCCCTCGGTCCTCCCGCATACTCACAAATATAAGGGATTCCTGCGGAATTCCTTACAAATTCAAGTAAGGAACGACTAAAAATGGGAAAAATAGTCATACAAGACTATTTCAAATTTAAAAAGATAAATAAAATTGGAACCGTGTCCAAAAAACTGGAGTACGTTAACTCTCTGGTATGAGTTACTATTACTTCTGTAGAGATGACTGCAACTGCAATCGGAACTGTAACTGACTTGCTGTTATCGCGCATAAGGTTTTATAGTTTCATCTAGGCAGGTGTGCCCTCAGAATATACAGGGAAATTTCGGCGACCAATTACAGAAGACTCTAGCCGAACTTTCCCACTCTAGTGGTTTGAAATCTCCTTGTTTCGAGATGAAACTCCATCTCTCTACATGATGATGTTTTTGAGGTGTAGGCGGTCTTTTCTATTCCCCAACAACCAATGAAAATTGTTTTAGGAATGCCCACATTTTCCCTCCACAATTCTCTTTGGTCCCTCATTACAACTTAAAGTTAACATTTTTGTTATTTAATTTTTAGAAACAATTTAGTGAAATTTTATAAATTATAATTCAGCGAACACTATTAGTAATTGAATAGTAATTCAATAGTAACTGAATAACGTCAGAAATGTTGCTTAACCTTAATTTGTTCGTGGTTTTTTTCACGTTACCAATATTCCTTAACTGATTATGATAGTTTAATTAATATCCGAAATATCACACTATTCCTAAAAAAACTACTCTGTTGTACTAAATATTTCCATATGTTTGTACCACATGTTCATTAATGTTTATGTCGTTTCCTCCCTGTGGGAAACAAAATCGTTCCTTTATTTTTATATCAAATATTTGTCATGGGAGTTCCAAAATTTGAACCCACGCTTAGAATTTGTTATCAACAGTTTTTTGGTTTGACAGCACGATGTTTATTGAAATTTATGATCACGTATGGAAAATGCATGATTAGGGAGCCGAGACTAGGCTCGAGTGTTTACCGTGCATGTGATACTGCACAGCTGATATTTCCCTAATCTAGAGGAAACTCGACGCTGGGAACGTTTGTTGCGGCCTCCGGGCGGCTGGACGATCGATTATTTCCCAAAAGGCGACCCCCAAAAACTAACTTGACCGCGACCAGTTACGTCCAAACGGAGACCAAAGTAAAGTGGGCTCGTATTGTGTGGGATAAAACACTAAAGTGTACCATGCTAGGTTACGCAGGAATTCTAATTAGTGAAAGGATCACGTAGAGAGAGGGAAAATCCTTCTACTGATTAATTTAGAGATGTTTATTGGGGTACTAGAAACACAGGATTGTTACAACAATCCAAGATAAAACCGCTCAATTTGATGGGAGAGATAGGTTAGGCTGAAGTGAAGTAAGAATTACAATGGATTCAAGACTTACAGTTAATGATAAACGGGGGAGTCGAAGGTGCGCGCGATCACTCAGTTACGTCGTGGCAGACTCGGCGGTTCCCTCGAAGGTTGAAGGCTTAGATCTCGGTGATCTCTTGAAGACGAGACGATTCTCGGGGTGTCAAGGTGAGATCGACGAACTCGGAGATTCGTTGCGGTGGTCTAGGTGTTCAGGGCGTTCGCCTGGTAGGTGAGAAGGTGCCGAACCGGAGGTTCGGGCAGCGTAACGAAAGACCCCAATTTTCTGTCAGACCAGGGGTGGCGGCTCGGCTTCTCGTGGACTTCGAATGTCGGATCACTTTATGGCTCGTTCGACTCTCGTTCACCAACAAAGCGAACGCTTAGTGCAGCGTTGTTACGATCTTTGGAGGCTGGTCTGTGTCAGTGGGTCGGTCAGCAGGGACTTGTCCCTCCGTACAAGTCTTGCCTTTTAAGCCCGCAATGAATGAGTCCAGGGGAATCGTCGTTGCCAATTTGATTTCTTCTTGCTTACGCGGCTCTGGCGTGGCAATTTCTGAAGTGGGTTGGCTCAACTAGTCTGCAATAGACTTAGGCAGCTCAGGCGTAATTGTTGATGAAGACGGTCTCGTCTTGTAGGTAGGACTCCGCTTCCTCGAGGGTAGCTTGGCTGATGCAGGTGAAGACTGGCGATGAACCAACTTGGTGAATCAAGAAGACATTGAAGAAGTCGTCGAAGTCGAAGTAATAGTAGACTAAGAAGTGAAGTGATCTTTGCGGGTTGGGGCGGGATCATATATACCCTTGATGGCGATCATCCCCCACCTAGGCCCGCGACCGTTATTTTCCAGGGGAATCAATCGATATGTCGGGATGAGGCACTCATCATGGCGGTCCGCTTCCGGGAATTCGGGAGTTCATTGTCTTGTTCCGAGAATCTGGAAAACCGTTGACAGCTGTGATCGTGGCTCGGGTGATGTGATCTCCGTATTCCCGATTTTTACGACGTCTCGGCCTATCAGCGAAATCCTATTGATTTTGGGTCCATTGTGGGAGAGGGGTTGCGCTCCCTGTCACCCACCTGTCGGTCCTAAGGGCCTTTCAAGGGCGGGGGTTGTTGCAGGGCGTTCGCTCCCTCCGCGTATCAAATCCGCAGCAGGGCTTTTAACCGTAGTGCGTCTGGTGCCGGGCTCCAGGTCTTTGTTTCGTTGACCGCCGTGGCGCCGACTTGGCGACATAATTCTCATTAGGCTGACATTTACAACCTGGCTTACTGGAGGGGGCGAGACGCCTCGTACCGTTTCCAGGTTTCAACCTGGGTCCAGGGAAGTGCACTCCTGTGTACGAGGGGCATGAGTCATCCCCCGCCTGGTGGCAGCTCGGCGTCCTTCCGAGCTCCAGCCCAGGGGTTATGTCTTGGTTTCTAAGAATTGCCTCCGATAACCGGGAAGATGCTTAGTATTGAGGCACTTGATTACCCATTCACCTTTTCGTTACAAAGGGGAAAAATGGGGGGGGGGGGGTTGATGTCGTCTGAATCACCACCCTAATGTTGAATCCGTGCAGCTGCTCCCAAAACCGTTGGTGAATTCCAAGATTACGGGAAAGGTCAAGAAAAATCGCGGGATCCGCAACACGTTTTTATTGTTCACAGATGTATGCAGCTGAAATATTCTTACCATCGAGGTGGTCACTTTACAGAAGATAATTTGGGTTTCAAAACTCGTTTCTATCACTGAGATAATTGAATGACGACGTAAGGAATTTAATTTAAATGAATTTTCTAACGGACGTCACACTTGAATGGAATAGTGAAGATCATGAATACGGAGAAAATACTCGGAACTTCAGTGGAAAACCATCAGACCTCCGCAGATAATTTCCCTAAACACTGTGACGAGGCATTTTTCTAGCCCCTTCCCCGCCCCCTAATGATCATTTAAATTATTTAGATTGAGTTAGACTAGGTAGCATTAGGAAAAACACGGAGATAGGTTAGGAAACCTGTCACCGTTGGCTCCCACTCCCGAAACATTCCTTCCCCTTGCCTCGCGCTTCCCTCACCGCTACACTCACGACCATCCATGACATCGTCGGCAGCAGTGAGAACC
>NW_011887896.1:3481-16782 GCF_000806365.1 Fopius arisanus | reverse complement strand
CCCAGCCCACCCCACCCCACCACGTCGTTCCTCTGGCCGCTCCATGCAGCACAGTGAGCGATAGCTAAAATCCCCCATTCCGACGTCACAGCCGACGTGACTGGGAAAACGAAGACGTTCTTTGATGATCCCCCCGGAATGAATAATGAAGACGAGGACACTCAATTTCCGACAATCGCCGCCATCACCGTGAGTCCGTTTGATTTCCTTTCCCGCCGCAACAAGAATCCCCAAACCCCGAGTAATAATATCCCCCCAACGGTGAGCCTCCGATGTCGAAATTTTCTGTCGAGAGCAGGAATATTTTGTGCATAATCAACCCCCTATTATTACACATTTCAGTCGATTCCTATTTATAAAAAGTGACGACACCAAAATGAAGTTGTCGAGAGTAAGATTGCGGCTACCTTCATGAGGAACTTTTCACGCGTTACCCTTTTTTTCCCATTGGCCATTTCGAATAAAACAAATTTTTCATTGCTCAATTGGCTATATCATTATCAACACAACAGAATTAAATTGGGCGCGCGGAACGCACGTTCGTTTTCGTATGTTTGAAAGAGATGAAACGACTTTTACGTTCTATTTGATATTGGAAAATAAACGATTGCATTGCATTCTTTCATCTCTAAATGAAAAAAAAAGCCTCGACAAAAATGCCAATCGAAAACCACTCCCCACTGGTTTTCTCCCAGTGCGGTGACTTTCGTCGATGTTATTATTTTATCCTTCCAGATATTAAGCCATGGATCGGTGTCCATGTAGGATTTAATTTCCCATGGATTGCAGCTCGTTTCATCTCTTTATATTAACTAGAAAAGAAGAGATAATTTCTTTAACCAGAGTAAATTACTTGTAGATCACTGGGCGCTTCAATGTTCTGCACTTATTTTCCGCCAGTGAAGAGTTCCTACTTATACTTCCTCGATATACTTTTCCTCGAATTCACCCTTTTATCTCTACCTCTCCTATGCCGTTATCGACACTCACAGCCTCGTGCTCTACCTTATTCACGGGTACGGCCTCTGATTTAATTCCGGAGTTGCCGTGAGAAAATTTCACTAATGCACCTTTACCATAAGTCCTGCTTATCTCCCCTATTATTTCTGTTTGATTTTTCAAAGGAAAAGCAGGGAAAATCGGAAGAGGTGGCAAAATTTGAAAAATCGTAAAAAAGGCAATAATTTCCAATTGTTTTTAAATAGTAAAATTGTGTAAAATTAAAATTACAATTGTGCAAGATTTTTGTGTTAATCATACAACATTAGAAAATTTGTTTATTACCTCGCAATTTTTTTGCCGATGATCGGGCTCGCAAGGACTTGTCAAGGACGGTGATAACTTCGTTGATTTGATTTTTGAGGGAGATGGGTAGACAAATGTTTCATTTGGAAGCGTCCTTAAGGAAGGCCGTGGGGCAAAGGTGTGGCTATTTTCATATATATCTAACGGTCCAGGAATCTATTAGAAGGGCAAAGAAATGGTGCTAAATGGCAGTAATTGGGTATTGCTGTAAATACGACTGTTTTGGGACGTGGCAGGCGGCACAATTCGGACCGAGACAATTTTTCTCGCCTAACCCCCCCCCCCCCCCCCCAACTGATTTTTTTTCGCATTGTCTGGCAATGTGTTTTTGATTGGTGTTGGGATGGAATGGAGGAGACAATGAATGGAGTCAAACGCGAAGTAACGTATGATATTTTCTACATGTTATGTAAACGTTCTCAAGCTTCTGAACTTGACTCAAATTCGGTACTTCTTGATGGAATTGCTGCCCACTCACATTGTGACCCATCATAATCATTTCAGCTTACAATATTAAAACGTTTAATTTTTTGTTCTTCAATATCATGGCAATTCATTTCTGCATGAATTTATAATTTATCCTAATCAGCTTCCACCTCTTTTTGATGAAGGCATAATCTTTATTTCCCAGGAGAAGACTGCTAAGCGAGTCGGAGAGGACGGTACAGCGACGACAAGAAGAAAATACCGCCGAACCTAATGCTCCTGACAATTTGCAACCAAACAATCTTCCTTTTTTTCGATAACCTCCAATGTGATGGTTTTGAAGAGCAGAACAAATTGGTAGCCCAATCTTCGACTGCTAACGTCGCAGATACAGAGGTATATGAACGAACTTGGAAAGTGTTATTGTAGAAGCAACTCCACAAGGAGCCCCCTCTGCAAGTCTTCCAGATGATAGTTTCTCTAATATTACCTATGTACGTACCGACAGATATAGTCAATTAACACCACAGTTAAGTTGTAAAGATTCCGATTTTATGAGGATCGCACCAATTCCCACCGAAGTTCATTACGTGAGCATTCTAAAACGTAGTTGTAGCAGGTGTTCAAGGATTTATGGCGAACGGATGCCTAAATCAAATTCACAGGGAAGATCGTCAGAATCGGATTGCCTTGGTTTTCCAATTACTGCTCCAGAGGATGTCTCAAACCAGTGTTTAGAAAAACATTGCGAAGATACTCATAAAGCTGCTTCGCAGGCAAGTGCGTCGGGATCCGATTCACTTGAATTTCCCAGGAATGCCAGGCAGAATAGCTCAAACATGTGATCAGGAGTGGATGGCGAAAGAATTCCTACACCGACTTCACAGAGAAGTTCGTCGGAATCCGATTTTCTTGGATTCCCCACAAGCGCCCCACAGAATCGCTCAAATCTGTATTCAGGAGTTGATGGCGAGAGAATTCCTACACCGATCTCAACGAGGAGTTCGTCGCTATCCGATTTCCTTGGATTTTCTACAAGTACCCCTACAGAATGGATCAAACCTGTCATCAGGAGTTAGAGGCAAAAGAATTACTACATCTATCTCACAGAAAAGTTGATCAGCATCCGATTTTCGTAAATTTCCCACAAACGCCTCACAGAATGGCTCAAACGTATTCAGGAGTTGATGGCGAAAAAATTCCCACACCGATTCCACAAAGAAGTTCGTCGGGATGCGATTTTCTTGGATTTCCCACAAGTGCCCACAGAATGGCTCAAGCATGTGTTCAAGAGTTCATGCCGAAAGAATTTCCACACCGATTTCAATGAGAAGTTCGTCGGGATCCGATTCCTTGCAATTTCCACAAGTGCCCTACAGAATTGCTCAAACCTGTGTTCAGGAGTTGATGGCGAAAAAATTCCTCCACCGATTTCACAAAGAAGTATTGCGGACGCCGCAGTTACTACGATTAAAACTTTTTATATATCCGGAAAACTTGGTGTAACCACAAAAAAGGGGGCTTTGGAAAACCCCATACAATAGCAAGGAATGTCGGTATGACCAGCCTAAATGTCGATTATGCGAAGTGACCACAATAAAAAGGGACCACCTAGCAGGTATTCAAGTGGCCGTCATTATGGCTTGAGAGGCGTTAAGGAGTGACCATCAAGGCGACAACACCCGGAAACCACGAATCATCTGAAAAAAAGTACACAATTGCTCAAAGGCACAACGAAGGAGATCCTTTTCACTTCTTTTCTTTCTTCTATTGAATCTGGGGGCCAATAACTTAAACAACCCTCCAATGGTGACCGCAGATGGGAGCTGCCCCAAAGAATTGAAAATATCGGCAATTTAGAGATGGCCCACCTCAGGGACGGGTTTACCGATATTCGACAAAGGAAAAGGCAGGCCAATAGGGGTGTACAGCTGCCCCGAGTGCCTCCCCCCATTGGTTACAGGGGGTTGGCCGGGACCATGACGTCACCTGCACCCCATACCTAACGAAAGGTATGAGATGGCTTCCAGGAATTGACATAATTCACTAGATGATTTCTTGTTGTCCAAACAAGAGGACATCTCCAGCCTCAAAGGGAACCGATCCACTACATTTGACACGCGAAGCTTCTAATGAACAATAGTTATCCATCGTCAAAGAAGGTGTCAAACTTATGGGCCATGAACGTCAGAAAGATGCGTAAACATGCCACTTATGACATTAGAAGAATATTAATTAGAGAGAGGTGAATCTGCTTGTCCCGTCTTTTTCTCAAAAACTTCTCCCGCACCTGGGGAAATAGGGGGTAGCATCAGGGTGAGGGTACATTGCCCAGAAGCATCCCTTTTGAATACATTGTCAATCATATGAAGATGCTTCCCACCATACCTCAAAAACCGTTGGATGACGACATCTCAAAATGCCAACGGCTGCAGGGGAATCACGCCCGAACAATGTGTAAAGGGCGGTTTTTCACCAAATCAAGGCAGTCTAAATTAAATCTTCGACTCGAAATCTTCAAGTGGTACCCTGCTCGTCATCCAGTTCAACTCTCCAGGCCCACTCTTCAGGGGAGCAACTCTGCCGGACCACCCTCTGACGTCACCACAGGGCGCAGTTCGAGCGTACAACTCGACTCTCCTCGCAACACCAGATCGAGTGCGCAGCTTTAATCACAACCAACAAGTCGAAAGTAAAATTGCGGCTCTTGGTTATGAACGAGGGGCCCTGCTCATTACTAAAGCTGACCCTTCAAGATCCGTTTGTTGGGAAGCAGCTCTGCATCGTCGCCCACTCTCATCACTACAAGCTCAAGTGTAAACCTCGCATTCCTGCAAGCCAGCACCGACCTGATGAATTACTCAGCGTACAACTGAGTTTACCCCGAGTGTCCAGCTCCGGGATCTCTCCAACCCTAGCAATATAAAGCTAGCGAGCAACCAAGTTCTGCCTGAGTGGACAACTCAGGTCTATTAACATCACCAACACCTCCGGAGTCACATCATCATCATCACCAGCGCTACAAAAGCGTGTTTGACCATTTTTCGACTCCATCAATGCTAGAGGAGCTAGCATACTTTTGAAGTTTTCCGGAATCCACTGCGAAGAGGAAACACCAAGAGATCACCCCTTCTCTGCTGCCGTTTATTTCTACAACCGTAAGTCAGAAAAACACAGTAACGACATTTACACTCTTCCCTCCTACACTTTTTCCCTATCGACCCCTGGTTTTTATATCGGACTTTCTTCTATCCGGTCCCTTAAGTGTAGCGTAATAAATTTAATTTCTATTTTAAGGGAAACCTCCAAGTATCTTTCTCTTTGTGTGCTAATTCCTCATATTATAACCATTGTGGACTTTAGTACTTAGTCCCACGCCATCGGCCCCCCTAAGTGAGATTTATAAGATCCTGTCTCCTCCTGATACTACCCGTCGTGACTAGTTACGGTCAACTCATCTCAAGGGTTCACCTTTTACCCGATATTTCGAGCTACCTACTGACCTAGTGTCCGCTACAGAAAAAATTTTGGCGCCCGAACAGGTACTTGATTGTTATAAAACGGAAAAATGGTTGAAACGCGTAGCGGAGAAAAAGGAGATCCGAACGAAAAAATTCCGCAAACACCTTCTAATACAAATTTAAAAAAAGAAAATCACAAGAAAAATGAAAAAAAACTAAAAAATACCCTGCAGGGTGCCCTTTCGACATTTGAGGAATGGCAGCTCTCAACGAAGTTTTAAAATTGATACCGAACAGGAAACAATTAGATGTTTTATCCGCAGACTAAAAAACAGGATTAAAGTCAATGGTCATAGATGTCTCAATATCGAAGCGGACAAAGAGAAACAAGCTCGGGACGAATAACACGGTAACACGTCAACAAATTGCTGGCCGCAACCAGAAAAATACCAATTTCAAGAGCAAGGGCTAGTATAAAGGACAGGAAAATCGGAGAGTGAACAGAGCCATTTTGCTGGATGAAAAACGGTTTTCCCAAATCTTTGACATGAGCGTATTGTAATCATCAAGGCCACTCAATTCATCAATGTACGAAAAAGAAGTACGAAGATAATAGACGACAGCAGTTAATAGAAACCGAACCCAACATGTCCGGAAACGAGCCTGGCCCTTCAACGTCCAGCGCGCGTTCCGAGGAAAAGATAGCTCATTGCGCTACCGTGGTGAATCAACCGACCGAGAAAATCGCTATTTTTACAATGTAAATGTCATCATATACAATACACCTACCATAATTGTGAGAAGACGCGAGCAAACGACTTCCTTTACTCTTATGATAGATACGGGGGCAGAAATAAACGTTATTACGAAAAGCGTTTTAGCTCCACACGATGAAATCAATAAATCAAGGAAAATTCAAAGAAACGCGATAGCGTCAACCGGACTACTTACTGAAAGGATAGTTGTTCTCCTGCTTTTTGGTCGACCAACACAATTTCATGTCATGGGGAGCGATCTCAGAACCCAGCAAGACGGAATATTAGGTACTCCTTTTTTTGTCTCACGATCAGCGAGAATAAATTACGACACAAAAAAATTATTCTTAGGAGACACCGAAGTCGATTTCTATACACAGGACATAATTATATTACCCTCTCGAGGCAAGAAACAGATATTCTTAACCCTCGCGAGCGCATCACCGTCATCCGGTTACCTTCCCCGATTACAGCTCGGCGATAAAGTATTCATAGGAGAAGCGTCCGTTTCAAACTGTAATGGACGGATTTTCTTAACTGCAATCAATACGGACTCAAACACCGTGCATATTAAGTCCTACCCGGTCACTCTAGAGGAATATGACGATGTCGGGAAAAATCAGATGGCATATCATGTAGCTCGCGCCACACCATCTCATAAAAAATCGGCTCAGACTCGATCATCTTAATGAAGAAAAAAAGAGAACATTATCTCTTTAATATCTGAAACTCAGAACGTTTTCCATATACCCGGAGAATTTCTTGGCTCCACCCATGTCATGAGTCATGCAATAGTCACGACAGAATCAGCACCGATCAATACGAAACAATATCGGTTTCCGCCAGTTCATAAGGAAAAAATTAGTCGCCAAGTAAACGAAATGCTGGACTCGGAAATAGTCGCGCCTTCCAAATCTCCGTATAATTCTCCATTATTGATAGTGCCAAAGAAAAATGATTCTGAAGGAAATAACCGATGGCGATTAGTCATTGATTTTCGCGCCCTGAACGAGAAAGCCGTCGGTGACGCCCACCCCCTCCCGCAGATCAGTGAAATCCTGGACCAACTTGGCGGTGCAAGATATTTTTCGGTTTTCGATCTGCCATCTGGTTTTCATCAAATACCCATCGATGAGGAAGATAGAGTAAAAACTGCATTCTCAACACCCCACGGCCACTACGAGTATAATCGCATGCCTTTCGGGTTGAAAAACGCACCGGCAACGATTCAGAAACTGATGGACCAAACGTTAACCGGATTGCAAGGCCAAGAAATGTTCGTATATTTAGACGATGCAGTAATGTACTCAAAATCATACACGGTTACGCACTGCGAATTTGAAACTACAACCGGATAAATGCGAGTTTTTAAAGGAGGAAATTGCTTATTTGGGACATATAATTAGCGAATGCGGGGTTCGCCCGAACCCTGATAAAATCAAAGCTGTGGAAAAATTCCCGACTCCAAAAAAACCCAAAAATGAGGGGTGATCAAAAATAGCCCAGCCGCTGGCCGCCCTATTGAAAAACAACGTACCGTTCGAATGGCGGACTGAGCAGCAAGAAGCTCTTGACACGCTTCGTAAAGGACTAATGGAAGAATCGATTTTACAATCCCCGGACTTCGGTAAACCATTTATGGTAACAGCAGATGCATCCAATTATGCTATAGGGGCGGTATTAAGCCAAGGAACCATCGGAAAAGACTTGCCTCACGAATCCTGAACAAAACTGAAGTCAATTATTCTACGATAGAAAAAGAGCTATTAGCCATCGTCTTCGCCGCACGATATTTTAGGCCATACTTATATGGGCACGAATTCACCCTTGTAACAGATCATAGGCCGCTAGTATGGCTACACAACGTGAAAGATCCCACATCTCGCTTACTACGTTGAAGAATAAAATTAGAAGAGTATGAATATAAAATTATGTACAAATAAGGAAGTACAAACGTAAACGCCGAGGCGCTTTCCTGGCACCCTTGTGTCGAGGAAGAAAACTCCCTTAACCACCCCACAAGCACCGAAACGATTTCCCTGGAATCGGACACCCAAGAAAGAAAAGTCAATGTTTTGACACGTAGCATGACAAAACAAGAAGGCGAAACCAAAGTAATAAATTCAAAAGAGAAGAATGATCCTTCCTCTTTGAAGGAAGTACCACGGCCCCCTCAAAAAATGCCGAAAGAAATGTCGGAAAGTGGTCCTCACAGAGATCACAAATTTTATGTCCGGAGAATTTTCGCGTCGAAGGACATTTACTTCAGTTGAAAAGCTCGAATTTCTTAATTAATTTTTTGGACGACGCTCTTCTTTCTTTTTATTCTTACCTGTGAATGATTGTCGCGTTTAATGGAATTCAGTGGAAATTAGTTAGAGGAAGTAGAAAAGAGATTAGGTCCGTTAACTTTAAATATTTATTTAAATTCGTTTTGATAATTCGTACATGAGTTAAATTGACAGTAATGATAAACTAGAAGAACCTTACAATCAAATTTGCATCTATCTTCATTTTATTTCCGAGAAATTACTCACGGAGACTGGTTATAAATTATAAGTTGTGCATTCCTAGGGTGATTCCACCACGTTTCTCTGCCAGATGACAATCAGTACACTATTACAGATACTTAGGTGGAGTACCTGTCTTTCACTTGTTAAATTGGGTTGGAATTGAATTTGAGTCTAAGTTCTCAATAGTTTTTAATAGTCACTCATAGTTAAATTCGAGTCACACCCACCATTCACCAACGATTACTACTAATTCCCTTGATCTGCAAGAAACCGTTTTACTCTCGGTTTAAGGATGTAGTATCCCCGAACAATGGCTAATTAATGTTCCCTAATGTTATTCAGAAACACTCCGAATGTTTAATAATATAGATTAACTCCGAAAAACTAGGCAAAGTCGGACCGATTCCAATGATATTTCCGCCAGGAAATGGTAGCTCTTTCGTGAGCGGGTTATTTCAGACTTATTAGTTTTTTGTGAGGCTCCCCTATTTGTTCTTTTGACAATTGGGAATTTGCTAAAAGTGGGAGAGGTGGCGTGATTTCCACCTTTCTGATTCCGAGTTCATTAACTTTGCTTTACTTGCTAAAAAATTGCAAGTTGTTAAATTTTTCCTGGCGATGGCCTTTGTGGAATGCAGCGCTGCACATTCCCTTGAAGTCAGTGGCGGGTTTTGGTGGATTGCCCAATTTTTGTGGCGGCGGTTTATTGACTTGATTTTTCTTATTTAATTATTATATTTCTTATTTAATTTAAAGGGACAACTCGGACGCCTAATACAGGAAAAATCCGAACCCGTGGTCGTATACGGGAATAGGGCACGCCAATTAATGATCAGCATTTTAAATACATACACAAGGAACGGCGGCTCCCAACGAAGTTTTAAGGTTGATACCGAACAAGAAACAATTAGACGTTTCGTCCGTGGACTAAGAACCGGAATTAAAATTAACAGCCATAGATGTCTGAACTTAGATGCCGCGATTCATGAAGCGATCGAAGCAGAAAAAGAGAAACAGGCACGGGACGAATTACACGGTAATGCCTTCATAAACTGCTGGCCGCAGCCACATAAAAATATTCATCTTAAAAAGTGGAATCAATTCAAAGGACCGGAAAATCCAAGAGTCAACGTAACGCAAGAACGAAAATTCTGCGATTTTTGTAAACGGCCAAATCACATCGAGGCCTTCTGTTGGATGAAAAACGGGTACCCCAAACCTTTAATATGCGGATACTGTAAATTTAAAGGGCACTCATCTCAAGAATGTAGGAAAAAGAAATACGAGGACAATAGGCGTCAGCAAGAATTGGAAACCGAACCCAGCATGCCGGGAAACGAGCCTCGCCCCTCAACGTCCAGCGCGCGTTCAGAGGAAAAAATGGCTCACTGCGCTACCATGGCGAATCAGCCGACCGAAAAAATTACTATCTTTACAATGTAAATGCCAAAACATGTAATACACCCACTGTCATTTTAAGAAGACGCGACCAAACGACTCCTTTTACTCTTATGATTGATACGGGTGCGGAAATAAATTTAATTAAAAGGGGTGCTTTAACACCGGATGATATAATTGACGGATCAAGAAAGATTCAAATAAATGGAATAGCTTCGACCGGGCTAATTACCGAAGGGATAGTCACACTACCACTTTTCGGCCAACCGACACAATTTCACGTCGTAGGCAGTAACCTGAGTACCCAACAAGACGGAATTCTAGGAACTCCTTTCCTCGCTTCACGTTCAGCAAAAATAGATTACGACACAAAAACTACAATTAGAAGATATGGAAGTCGATTTTTACACGCAGGATATAATCATATTACCTCCTCGAAGCAAGAAGCAAATATTCTTGACTCTCGCGAGCAAATCTCCAGCATCCGGCTATCTTCCGAGGATCAGCGAGAATAAATTACGACCACAAAAAATTATTATTAGGAGACACCGAAGTCGATTTCTATACACAGGACATAATTATATTACCCCCTCGAAGCAAGAAACAGATATTCTTAACCCTCGCGAGCGAATCACCGTCATCCGGTTACCTTCCCCGATTACCGCTCGGCGATAAAGTATTCATAGGAGAGGCGTTAGTTTCAAATTGTAATGGACGAATCTTCTTAACCGCAATTAATACGGACTCCAACACCGTACTTATTAAATGCTCTCCAGTGACTCTAGAAGACTACGATGATGCCAAGAAAAACCAGAAGGCATATCACGTAGCTCGCGCCACCCCGTCTCATGACATCCAAGGACGCGCAGAAAAGCTATAAAATCTGCCCAGGCTACGATCATCTCAATAATGAGGAAAAAGAGGAAATTATCTCTCTAATAACCGAAACGCAGGACGTTTTTCACATACCCGGGGAATTTCTCGGCTCCACCCAAGTGATGAGTCATAAAATTGTCACGACAGACCCAGCACCAATTCAGGGAAATAAACGCTGGCGATTAGTCATAGATTTTCGAGCCTTGAATGAAAAAACCGTCGGTGATGCGTACCCCCTTCCACAAATAAATGAAATCCAGGATCAATTAGGCGGTGCAAGATATTTTTCAGTGTTTGATCTAGCATCTGGCTTCCACCAAATTCCTATGGACACAGAAGATAAAATCAAAACCGCATTTTCAACTCCCCATGGCCATTACGAGTATAATCGCATGCCCTTCGGATTGAAAAACGCGCCAGCAACCTTTCAGAGATTGATGGACCAAACGCTAACCGGACTGCAGGGCCAAGAAATGTTCGTGTATCTTGATGACGTGGTGATCTACACAAAATCATTACGAGAGCATAGAGAGAAATTTATGAAGCGGGTAGAACGACTGCGCGCCGCTAATTTAAAGTTACAACCGGATAAATGCGAGTTTTTGAAGAAGGAAGGGTTACCTAGGACATATCATCAGCGAAACCGGGGTTCGCCCGAATCTCGATAAAATTAAGGCTGTGGAAAAATTTCCGACTCCAAAGACCCCCAAGAATATTAAACAATTCCTCGGACTCGCTGGCTATTACCGTCGTTTCATCGAGGGCTTTTCAAAAGTAGCCCGGCCTCTAACCACCCTATTGAAAAATGATGTGCCATTGGAATGGGGGGCTGAACAGGAGAAAACCTTCGACACGCTTCGCAAACGACTAATAGAAGAGCCGATTTTACAATACCCAGACTTTAGTCAGCCATTTATCGTAACGACCGATGCCTCTCACTATGCCATAGGGGCGGTGCTAAGCCAGGGGATCATCGGGAAGTATCTGCCTATCTCTTATGCCTCAAGAATTTTAAACAAAGCCGAAATTAATTATTCCACAATAGAAAAAGAGCTATTGGCCATCGTCTTTGCCGTACGATATTTTAGGCCATACCTGTATGGACATAAATTTACCATCGTAACGGACCATAGGCCACTAGTATGGCTGCATAATGTGAAAGACCCTACGTCTCGCTTACTACGCTGGAGAATAAAATTGGAAGAATACGGTTACAAAATCGTATACAAGCAAGGAAGTGCAAACGTAAACGCCGACGCACTTTCCAGGAACCCCTGTGTCGACGAAGAAGACCCCCTTACTCCTCCAGAAAAAACCGGCCAAGCAAATAGCGATATGATTTCATTTAACCCAGATACTGAAGATGTGGAAGAAAGAAAAATCAGCGCTGTGACGCGCAGCATGACAAAACGGGAAGGCAAAACGACAGCAATAAATTCAGAAGGAAAAGATGATGCTTCCTCTCTAAACGAAATGCCACACCTCCCCAAACTACAACCGTGTGATGAATCTCCCAAGGATCTTCGAGGAGTAGAAAAAATGCCAAAAGAAATTTCAGGGAGCAGTCCTCACAGACGCCGTAAGGAACAATCAATACAATGACCAACCATAGAAGAAGAGGGAAAAGAGGACACCCCCAAGGAAGACCCAAGCAAAAAACCATCAGAAAAAACTAAAGAGGTAACCGACAATATAGCCCTACGCCAGGGACCAACGATCTGCTTTCTCGCTCCAACTGGAAAGCCCATTGACACAGGGGCACGATTTCTCCTGAAGTATAAAAAAATCAAAGGAATTGTCCCGGGAGAGACCGGTTCAGGTGAAATTCGAATACAGAAGGAAAAATATGCGACCTACTACCGGATTGTCTGGGAAGGGCAAGTACCTTTTACTGGCATACTCCAGGTCTTGAAAAACCTTCTTATAAAAAGTCAAAGCAAAACCATAAATCTTTCACTCTCCCCGGAAGGAATTTATACAATTAAATGGATAGATATTAAGAAAGAGTTTCTTAAAGCCCTCGAAGGCACCGACAAAAAATTAATAATTTGTTTAAGGCCCGGGTGGACTATCTATAGAACGTCATCTTTTGTTTAAATTTTATCTTTTTAACCTAAAATACATAAAAATTTGGGATAAATTTTAAGGTCATTAAAATCACTGGGGTTGGCATGAAAAAATAATGAAAAAAAAGAGGAAAAAATTTTGAAGGGCGCTAAAGAGCGATATTTATAAAAAGGCATCTTCCGGGTTAGCGAAATTATTGAGAAATATATGTGGCATATTGTGGGCTCTTGCTATAAATGCAGTTCAGTGGAGATTTGGTTTGCATTGTAAATCCGCGAGGTGGCGCGCGAGGTACTTCAAATGATTAAGACCTCCACTCATGTTTATATATTTATATATATATGTATCCATACATAAGTCATTGGAAAATTTGGGATAAATTTTAAGGTCATTGAAATCACTGGGGCTGGCATGAAAAAATAATGAAAAAAAAGGGGAAAAAATTTTGAAGGGCGCTAAAGAGCGATATTTATAAAAAGGCATCTTCCGGGTTAGCAAAA
>NW_011887896.1:0-1401 GCF_000806365.1 Fopius arisanus | reverse complement strand
AAATATTCAGAGTGAACCAGTTGTTCCAGGAACGCATTGCATCGTATCTAAGAGAACTAAGTACATTACTACTTCCAGTTCATCCTTCATACTCAATAAAATTGAGAGGATTCTAATCGAGGCATGCACTTTCGCCTTAGAGAAACAGAAGAAATGCTCAGATCCAGTGACAATATGCTTTGATAGTTCCAGGACCAACCATATGTAATAGTAGATTCTTAGAGAATTCTCTCACAATATACTTGACGTCGAGAACTCCATGAAGTTTACGATTAGAGCTATGGAATCGAAACTGCTTGGCGAAATTTTCAGATAAACATAAGATTCGAATGTAATAATAATTTATTCTCCTTATGATATGGATAGTGGAATTCCAGGACCGGGCGTAATGTATGATCAACGAATCCCTGAAAAAAAAACATGATATGGAGATGCCCCCCTGAAGTCATCTTTGCATGATTCCAAATCATCTGAAACATGTAGGTTTACTATTCTCAGGTGATCTCTCTTCTCCACCTCAATGTCATGAATAATGCACGGTGAGAATATATGGAATCATGCAAATGGTCAAATTCCAGGACCGCGTAGAATCGATGATAAAGAACTCCTTCGAAAAACTATATAGGGAAGGCTTCACAAATTACTCTTCAGATTTTCCGAAGCCATTCGAAACATGGACATTTCCTGTCCCTTGCAAAAATCATTCTTCAACCTTTTGGGCTGAATTAGAAGAAAAAATTCCGGAAATTTCTACAAGAAAGCAAAGAATAAGAGGTCCCCGGATTACGTCAAAGACTTGCAAAAACTATGCATTCACTGCCATGGAATCAAAACTTTTGAATGGAATCTTCAGACATACATGAATACACTCATGAAAAAATTTGAATGAAAGTCTCATAGAATTCCCTTTGCACTTCCATTGGATTTCTATTGGAGTTTCTATAAGTGTTTTACCGTTTCTACTGACATGTTGTATAGAAAATGCCAATAGAATTTCATTTCTCAAGAAGTTTATTCTATTGATTTATTTTCTATAAAAAAATTCTCGACTTAAATTTTCAGAATTTTCTTCATCGACTTTCTACTGCTTTCTCTCCAAGAAAATCAAACAAAAAAACGTGGGAAATTCAAGCGGGAGAAGTTCTATAGGATATTGATTGCTATAGACTTTTATCATTTTTGAAATATTTCCTATAGAACGTGCCTATGGAAGCGGCAGAAAACTTATAGAAAATCTACTCGAAATTCGATAGAATTTCTCATAGAATTCTATAAGATTTTCT
Organism: Fopius arisanus; assembly: GCF_000806365.1. Lineage (NCBI taxonomy): Eukaryota > Metazoa > Arthropoda > Insecta > Hymenoptera > Braconidae > Fopius > Fopius arisanus. The sequence goes on along the minus strand of NW_011887896.1, from coordinate 118 downwards.
ATCGAGTTTTTTCGTGCGTATATACAATATTAGAAATGATCCAAATCGTCTTATTCCTGGACCGTTAATAATTGATGATCTCCTCTTCATTTTTTTGACCTCCTTCCCAAAAAAAAAA
>NW_011887895.1:201215-204715 GCF_000806365.1 Fopius arisanus | reverse complement strand
CCAGTATTCGGCGATTCCTCCTAACATTCAGAGGATGAACAACCAGCTCACAATCACACGTCACGGCATCGATTGGTATGAAGGAGAAGCATCATCTAAATATGTGTATGCTGTATTGCGAACCATCACCAAAGGAATGAAATACGTATACACCTATGGTTGCCAACAAACGAAATTCACAGCCGCCCTTCTTACCCGAGATGTTATCAATTTGAAGGGACACATCAGATCGCCACTATTCGCTTGTACATCAGCGACCGTCCCGTCATGTCTTATACATAGTACATTGAATCACAGAACCTTTATATGTGCTATGCGCCGAGTCCTTCAAATCAAAGCGTGGTTGACTTCGAACGAGGAAGGATTAAAGTGCTTAAACAAACAGGAATTTGCTACTGCTGCTGATGAACACGGTGCAGATTCTAAACGCCCTACAGTATATACCGAATCATACGGTCGGTGTGTATCCAGCGGACAAGATTCCGGCAGTGTGGACGAAACCGACTGCTATAGTAGCGAACACACATGACCACACCCAGCCAGGAGAACACTGGGTTGTCATGTACGTTGATCGAAATGGTCGAGGATGGTACTTCGACAGCTTCGGACTACCTCCCATCGTGCCCCAGCACGCTGCAAGACTCCGGAAGAACTGTAAACTCTTCAAGTGCAGCATCCAGCAGCTCCAGCATCACGAGTCAAGCGTATGTGGACAATACTGTATACTTTTTCTGCATTGTATGTCTATGTTTGCTACTCCTGAGAAGTTTTATTCATTATTCACTGATCGATTCATATCTAATGATCGTCTAGTGCGCGAATATCACGATGCATTTATGAAGAAAAAACGTGCTACTAACCCCGAGAGAAAGTTGTTTAGTGGACGCGGTTATAATTGTACGTCGTGGAATCAAAAATGTAAGTAGTCTATAAGAAAAACTATGTTATTCATGGGTCATTATTTTTTGGGGAAAATATATTGAATTAATAAATTAAATTCTGTGTTTTTTATTTCCCAGTGTGATAGCCACTATGGCGCACCCACAGCATTCACAGTTACTCCCACCCCACCGCTCACTCGTGTTGGAGTCGTGCTACTCTGACCAGTGCAGTGGTGGGGTCTGAGTGACTCTGGGTAGGGGGCGCCGTAGTGGTCCTTACACTACTGCCGCGTTTACTAATACGAGACCAGTAATTTTTCGTACATATTTACCTCCGTGTAGTTTTTTAGGCCGACAGCACTGCCGCGTTTCTGTCATGGCTCTGGATAACACAAAGAGCACTGTACATTAAAAAAAAAAGTTTTTTTGAAAAGTACGTACTACGTACGAATAAATTCATACTCAAAAATCCTTCAGAGAAGTAGAGACATGCCTTTTAAAAAGCTCCTCACCTTTCAAGCAAGTCCCATGCCGAAATTTTTTTTCCACTGCAGGTGAAGTAAGTAAACCAAAACAGTTGAAAAAATAGAATTCGATAAAGCTTCATGAAAAATCCCGAGAGCGGCCCGGGGTCTGTGATTACCTAGAGCGAATTTACTAACTCATTACCGAATATTCTAATGCCTTCGTTAAATTTTTCAGTTCATTTTTTTGTACGTGGAACATTCAATGACATTATTGAACTGGTTATAGGTTCTTCGATTCGATAAAAAATGTACGGAGGAAACACTGTATTGCTTCTCGCCGTTGTGGTGAATTTGGAATTGGACGAATATCCCAACGAGACATGGCTCTGACCCAATTTGGCTTCATGGGATTTACATTACTTTGTGCCGAGCCTCTGGGAATCGTTATGAGTGATGAAGAAAGTGACGGACTTCTCCATTTCTGGAGAGTTATTGGCTATATGTTAGGCACAGACGACAGGTAACAAAATAATAAACTAAAATAATCTCCATATACAAAACTGAAAATGATTGTTGGGCGAGAGCTAAGATATAGGTAACAAATCGTTCTAAGAATGAATCAGTACAATAATCCGTAATGAATAATTCAAGGACCTCACGTCTTTCTCCTTACAACGAGACGAAAAATCGACCTACATGAAAAATGCATGTCAAAAAATAAAATTCTATTATGAGAAATCCAATTGAAACACTACTCAATTGGAGGTTGCTTATTGGTGTTTTGTGAAATCTACGATTGTTTTTGAGAAAATGCAGAAAAATGATAGGTAAATGCTTATGTGAAACAACACAGAAATAAAGCTCACCACATTTGAACGAGGTAAGCGAGCGAAATTTTCACGAAAAATGATAAAAATGTGCCAAATAATAATTTTCAAAACATGAACGACTGAAAACACATAGTCAATTCTGTTGCGGCCATTCCGAATTGTTTGCGTCCAATGAAGCCTCATTCATTTTTAAATACATGAATTTAATCATTATATTGGTGTTAAGAAAGGGATGTCTTCATTTAATTTGCATTGAATAACCTGAGGATTATCTAATTTCCAACGAAATCATTAGCCTCAACTGCGGTTCTCAAATCTCCCAATGTAGTACGGACAAGAAAAAATCCACATCGATAAGCTTCGAAAGACAACAACGTTAATCTTATTTCGAATATATCTTATGATTAATGATTTTATATCTCCTTGGTTTCAATTTGAAAACCATTTTGAAATTATTGTAGAAGTCAGAGCCTGGAATAGATCAATAAAAACTTCACAATTAAGTAATTGTTTTCGAGGGAAAGCTTAATAAACTTGTTCAAATCATACTTCTAATGAACTATGAGCTTTCAGATGATCGAGGAAGCTTTGGCGTCTGAAATTGAGGACAACCAAATCCATCGAGTTTGGTTCTATTCAAACGGAAATAGGGGAGCTACACATTTTGGAATGTAGTTACATGTAGTTCTATAACTGCTCATGTATTTGGTCTAGCTTTCGAAACAAGGGGTTTACATTTTGAAGTCTTAGATTTGTGTTTTCCTGTTCGTCCACCTCAGACGTACGTCACGTTTTTTACAGATAACTCTCGAACTCGCTTTGGAACTGAATTCTATTCAAGAATTACTCAATAAAAGAAGGAGTAATTTCCAAACATTTCTTAACCAGCCGAATGTCAATTTCGGAAATAATTTTTCGAATTATAATAAACCGACGAACAATAATTTTAGAAGTATTAATTACAGAAATGATCATGCTTTTTTGCAGATTTTTGTAATAGTACATGACATCATCAGGCGATGAAAGTATTATATAATAATAATGTAATAAAAAAGTATTGGATAATACTTTCATCGCCGTGTGACATACAAAATTCTTCGTCGCTGGGCCCGAGAACAGTGATTCTAATCGCACTTCCTTCGTTTAAGGTGGTTGTCGCGCGACAGTCTCTGTAAAAAGTTTATCCGCTGTAAAACGGGCCAGTTTAGAACACAATCTTTTAGCGGTATATAGTCTCACTTGATTGATTGCATTGTGCATGGATAGCTAAAGCATAACTATATATTTTCCATATTAATTATTTTCAATTATATAAATTGATG
>NW_011887895.1:198668-199800 GCF_000806365.1 Fopius arisanus | reverse complement strand
ATATTCCACATAATCATTTTACACTAAAAATTGAATATCTCCGGAACTAATCAGTCAATCATGCTCATTTTCAATCCCATCCGTTGCAGTGATAAAAGGACAATCTCGTCCAAATTTGAAGTAAATAGCTCAATTTTTGCGAGGGTGAGAATGCGTACAACAATTTGAACTGAAAAACGAAAAAATCTAAATATCTCGAAAAGTTTGTATGGGCGACTCTATATATTTTGATTGATAATGACAGGGGACATCAAGACAAAAATTTTCATATAAAAAAAATGAATTCGGTCAAGTCAATTTTGAGATATTCCAGATAATCATTTTACACTAAAAATTGAATATCTCCGGAACTAATCAGTCAATCCTACTCATTTTCAATACCATTCGTTGCAGTGATAAAAGGACAATCTCGTCAAAATTTAAAGTTGATATCTCGATTTTTGCGGGGGTGAGAGTGCGTACAATATTTTTTTTTCAAAAACATAAAAGTGACAATAATTATGATTTTTTCCAGAGTTCATTTTCAAATTTTTGATTGATTCCAATAGAGCCAATCATGGCGAAGAGAATGAAATAAAAAAAACTGAATATCTTCATTAGTTTTGGAGATATTTCGAAAAAACGATTTATAAACAAATCACGATTTCTCAAAAACGGCTTGACCGATCTAGCCGAATTTTCATTCCATAGTTAGCCTCAACTCTTACCTACTATTTGACAAAATTTCAAATTTTTTGGAATTTTTTTACCCACCTTTATCTTTTCTTAACTAAAAAATTACCCCTGGCCAGGGGACACCACGCACAGACATTCTCAAAAACTTTTGTATTTTTACATTTCAGACCATTCTACATCGTTTCCAAGCAAAATTAGAATTTTTTTTCCGGTCCGGATCGGACGATTGCAATGCTTCCATTCGGAAGCAAAAACACCATATGGTTATGGTTATGATTAAAAATACGGATAGGCATTTGCTGCCCTCTTGTCACCGAACCCCTACTGGGCTATTGTGGTTCCGTTGACCTTCTGATCCCTATAATTCTAGGCCAGCTTTTCTCACCAGTTTTAATAGATTCCCAGCGTCTAGATCCGCTACATAGCTGATGCTAGGGAAGGCGGTTCCCCAGTAATT
>NW_011887895.1:188081-196160 GCF_000806365.1 Fopius arisanus | reverse complement strand
TATCACTCTTTAGCGCCCTTCAAAATTTTTTCCTCTTTTTTTTCATTATTTTTTTATGCCAACTCCAGTGATTTTCGTGACCTCAAAACTTATCCCAAATTTTTATGTATTTTAGGTTAAAAAGATAAAATTTAAATCAAAGATGACGCTCGATAGATAGTCCACCCGGCCCTTAAATAGTAAAATCGTTTTCAGATTAATTAGTCAATATTTGCTCACACCAAAAATGACATTACAACAATTATCAATTGAACGTAATATTAATAGAAAAACAGCAGCCTCGCACTCGATTTTTTTAAATTTTAGTGAGGCGTGTGTTGTATCACTGTGGTTTACATACTAAATTCTCAATTTTCGAAAACGAATACAATTCTTAATCTCGCTTACCCTTATATCCATTGTCCTGCATCATAATTCTGTGTTGTGTGTATCTTTTTCAGCCGTATTTTGTGTAGTCGATGATTGTTGTCGAATGACAAAAGTCCATCCAACCCTGATTCCACTCCTGACTCGCGACATGATTCGTCTGGTTAGCGGTTTATTACCTGGGTGGTTCTTTCTGTAATTCTCCGCCTTCCTCCTACAAGCAAATGATATCTTGTGTAAAAGGGAAATGAATATTTATATCGAATCGAGTCGAAACTCCTAAAAGTTCAAAAAGCTTAAAATCTGTTACAGTCATTCCTCACTGTTCATCCATTGATCACGACTTATACTCATTTCCCCTGACATGTCATATTTGTTTTTCATTTGTTTTTCAAATATAAGTCGTTGTCACATCCTGATTACCCTTCGAAGAATCCAATAAATTACATGTAGTTGGGCGTTCTACATGCATTTCAGCGGTAGAAGACATATGACTGTTATGTTAAAAGCACATAGAAAAAAAAAACTTGAATCAAATAGATTTTACGCTTATTTTAAGTATATTTTATACTCGATCGGAGTATATTTGATTTCCAATGATAATATGAATGGAAAATTTCAATAACATACAAATATTTATCTTCAATAAGTGCAATTAACGTAGCCGGTTCTTGAACACTCGTACCTTTCGTCATTGTATTTAGTACGTACAGCTCAGTATGAACCATGAATTCCTTAAGGCATTAAAGATATTGTGTAAGTGGATTTTCCCTCGATGACTCCCAGGAAGATTCCTTGAACTATTCTGGCTGGTGTCTTTATCGTGCACGATCGAGCGCCAATCAGATTTTCCAGGAAAGCCTGGTGAAAACTAGCCGCTAAGGAATTTCGTCTACTCCGCAAATGACGATGAGTTTCACAATACTGAGCCAACATCATCCTCACACAGTAGAAGGGGCGAGGTTCACCGACGTCTGGGTAACTCTGGTTACAAACGTCCGCCGCGTCGGCGGCGTCGTTCAGAGAAAACTGGCGATTCTCCATGCTGGGTTAGGTAGACAAGAGACAGACACAAAGAGAATGAAAGGGAAATGCTCTTTGGACGAAAGAATGTCTTGAGCATCAATACCTAGTATTGTTACGATCCCGGGAGGCAGAATTTAGGGAGACATTGAGACAAAAAGTAACCCGTGAGATAATACATTATCCTCCGATTTTATAAAAGATAGGGACCGCATGCAGGGTGGGTTCGTGATGCGTAAGGTAAAGTGCTGAAGCACACTTTGAAAGGTTCAGATAATAAGCTCGCATATAGAGAACAAATATTTTGTCAACTTTAGAAAGGGCACAAAAGTTAATGATTACAAGTTCTACCAAGAATAAAAAAAAGTGAGAAAGTGTTGTTAAAAGGAAAATAAGAAAAATAGTAGACTCTCAGCGCTTGTTTCAAAGTACAGGTGTCGGATAGAGAATCACTTAGCGACCTAGATCTGGGCGGCGTGACTCCTTCAATAAAATGTTCATGTACAAGTTCAACACCTTTCATACGTTCTATGAGTAGTTGGAGGTTTTATCAGTATTGGGTCCAGTAAGAAATTAGAAGTGCCCGTTGACGATCACCGCGTAGCTTAGCCCGAGTTCTTTCAAGGGGCTGTGGATCGTCGTTAAATGGTAAAATAATTGATCGCTAAAAACTTTTGTGTTATAATCTGAAAGTTGTTTGTTTGCTTTGCGATTGTTAACCAGCCGTATTTTGAGATGATGTACTAGTTGTTCCAACCAGATGTCTTCCGGAGAGGCACCATTTGGCTGTCTTGTAGAATTCCTACATTGCCAGCTAATTATTGCTGACTGTCACGATGGTTAGCTTTTGGTTAATTTTTGGTCGAGGTAATAACGGGCAAAGGTAATAACTCTCCCCGATCTTCAGGACGAGACCAGGGAAAAGTGTTACAGGGGAAAAAACCTTCGTTAATACCATTATTATATTATAGTAACGTCATATTATCCTCGTGTCTTTTCAGTAATCTTCGTTTCTGCAATTTTTTTCAACCGTCGTTGCTGGATGAACATCGTAACAACACATTTATTACTTGTTTTCTCGGGATCTGATCGTTTCAGGAATTTCTCCTGTCGGCATTAAAAAATGATCGTTCGTCCAGCGACGTTATCCACTTGTAGGTGCCTGTTCATGAATGTACCTCGATTGCTATGTTCATGAGATTCCCCACTCTACTTGGGGTCAACATATCATGGATCCCCGGTTTGTTCTGAAAATACCCGTAATTTTGGCAAGTGATTCAGAACTCTTTGGTTTCTCAAATACCATGCGTTATGATAATTCTCGAACCTTTTAATCTCCATAGCAGCGAGCCCGTGATAAACAAATCGCAAGATTATCCATTTTTTTTTCCAATAAGGCGACATAGGGCTTTCGAAAATTCGCATTAGATCAAGCGAGGCTGAATGCTCGAATTCCCTCAAAGAGAATCACGCCAATCTCTGTAGCAGCGAGCGTGTGGTGAATAAAATCGAGTAACATCTACTATGATTTATTTTTCCATCCACGGAAGAAGGGATAAATACACGCAGCCCTCAATGGCCAAACTCAAAACGAACGAAATGTTAGGCGCCAGGACGTTCTTGATAAAATGGCCAAAAATCGACATTAACAGTTGCAAATGATGACAGCCGATAGCTCATCATCCGCGCATGCTAGGCTCCCAAAACTCTCCTTCCCAGGTAGGAATGAACGATGGGGAGAGGGTTCGACGAGGGTTCGGCGAAGGCTTGACAAGCCTGGGTTGAGGCTGGAACTGACCATAAGTAAAGCCTTTGTTGAGCCTTGGATCGTAACAGGGGGTAGAGCCTCGATCCCAAGGCTTGCCGAAGGCTTGAAACCTAGGGCTTTCCAAAGCTTTGAAAGGCAGAGACTGTCGGACCCTCAAATATCAGTGCTTCTTCCCAGGTGGGAATTGACCATTGGTCCTAGCTGAGACCAAGCTTGAACCAAGCTTGATCCAAGCTTGATCCAATCGTTAACTAATCCTTTAATTTATCTAGAAATGATTGATCAAAATAATGAAAAAAAGTAAAATAATTATTTTGTTGTTACTAATACAAGTCAATTTCACTCCGATTTACCTATCCCTGATGAATGGATCATTGGAAAGAACTAATTAATTAACTTAAAAATTGACCGCCGCAACCGAGATTCGAACGCACGACCCTAACATTACGAAACCTACGCCTTACCACTAAGTGTACCTATGAAATCTATGTCAACTTTGTAGAAATAATGTTGCTGAATAACGTTCTATTTGTGTAATGTAACCAACATCACTAACTATTTACTTCATTTACATTACTAACATAAGTTACTTTTTCTCGATCAACCCCCCGGCCCCCATTCCTCTGTGACTCCTAATCCTCATTACGAACATACGCACAAATTTGTTTTATCTGCAACGAATTGATTGTTCTTGTTATTTTTATTATTATTACTATTATTATTATTATTTATAATAATCCTGAAGCGAGTCAGAGTTTACACAGGGTATTTCAAAGGATCTTAACTGGGCCTCAATGATTCATGCCTCGGTTGAGCCTAATGATAAGCTTAGGATGCTCAGCCTCAGCGCGCTTAGACTGAACCGAGTATGTACTCAGCATGATATAAGTCATCCTCAAGAAACCAAAGCTGGTTCTAATCTGTTTCGAGCCTTGGACCAAGCAGCCTAAGGACATTCAAAATATTATGAAGGCCTATAACTCAGCTTCACTGGACGAGGCCTCAGCCAAGTCTGAATATAAGCTTAGGCTATTTAGGCCCAGTACGCTGACACTTACAGAAGCCTCAATTCACCTTGTTATGAACAATTCTTCTCAAGACAAGAATGATTCGAGTCTGTGTCTAGACTTGGACTCAGCAGCCTGAAGGGAGCCAGAATTGTCCAAATGTATTCCAAGGGCTTTTAACTTAGCCTCAATGGATAGAGCCTCGGCCAAGCCTGAGTATAAACCTGGCCCGTCGAGGCTCATTGAGTTGAGGTTTACATGAGCCTGTTATCAGCCTAATATATCCCACCCTCAACAAGTCAAGGTCAGTTCCGGCCTGTATTAATCCTCATATTGCCAAGCCTCGGTAAAACAAGGTTTGCAAAAGGTTGGCCCCATCGTCGAGCCTTTGAATCCCTACCTGGGTAAAAGATTCTGGAATGGCTGGGTTATCTGTACTTTAAATAAAACCGAATATTACGGGGTTATAAAAGATTTTATTGAATTAAAAATATGAAGAATGAAATAAAATGTCTCAAAATCTCCATCTTATACTTGAGATCACGCTGTTTCAGTAACAAAGATTAATTAGATTAGAATATCACAAACAGATAATTTACAAACAAATTCCCTAACCCCAAGTCAACGAATAAAAATACTAGACAAAAGAACAAGTAAAAATGAGTCCAAAAATAACATAGTCAAAATATCAATCAATCGGTAAAACACCTAGTATGTCTTTTTTTTATGCAGAAGGAATTTACATTTTCTACGAGAAACAAGCGTGTCCTTCAATACAGTAAAAAGAGTGTTCAGCGTTTATGAGGGGGAGTGCCTCGAGAGAACGTAAACAAACGCCAAGAGTAACCGAAAGAGTTACCGGTAAAACACAAATCTCAGGCGTCGACAAACGTTGCAACCCACTTTCAATGCTTAATATTCGATAATTTCTTCCAAAAATATAGGTAGCTTTACAGATCACGACAAATATCACATTAAAACCTCGAGCACACCACTGACCTCGAGGATGCCACTGACCTCGAGATTCCAGTAATCGCGAAACAAAAGAAAATCGATATTTAAGGCGATAACAGAATTCAAAGTAAAAATTAGGAGAGAGAAGAGTTGTCACTAAATTTAATTAAAACCACAAATCTTTGAAATAAAGAAAAACTGGTAAAAATGACCACAAGTAATTGAAAATTTAAAAAAATTCAGTAAAATTTCAAAAACTCTACTCAACTTGAAGTAATCAGGAAATCTGAACACATAAAAATCGCGTTAAATGCAATGGATAATTAGTCCAATAAACTAACAACGTCTTAGAAATTCAAAATTGCGTCTAATTCAATTGTTGAGAATAACATCTTATTAGTTATGAAAAAGTTGGAGCACGATAATGTGTCATGTGCATATTGGTGTGTGAGGAGCGCTGTTAGCCTACTTCAACGTATTTTTCGTTAAAAGAGTATATAGCGTGCTGCTAATTTTTCTTTTTATTGAGCATATCGCCATTGTTATACTGCTCATTTTTACACTAAAGTTCACTCATAAATATATACTCTAATTGTTATCTACAAGTCTGCAACGTTTCTGATTAAAACAACCCGACCATGTTGCTCTAAGTAACTATATTTCAACATTAATAAATCACTTTTAAATTAATTTATCCACCGGTCACCCAGAATGCAGTCCAACAAGCTCTGGGAAAGCAGCAAATAAACCCATCAAAGTGGTTTCGTCTCCTCCGTAGTCTCCTTAACGTTCGAATCGTTGCCAAATATCCTAAAAGTCCTAAAAAATGTTTAGAAAATTTTGCTGTTGTCCGCCAGGCATCTAAACGAAAAGTGCAGTTAATGGCCTACGATAATGATTGAGACGAGGATATCTCGATTCTCTGTCAACTAACACAGCTAATCAAATTAATAATATAATTTGGATAGAAGTCCAACTGCCACATAATTGACAGAAATTCAGATTGGGACTCCTAAAACCATCACAGACGATTCATAACCGATGAAAATCTCGGTCCACCTCCCTTTGATTAATGAGTCTAATAATTTAGCAATTGAAAATCGGCCTAATTGTTAATTTAGACTAGAATAATTTCGATTTCCGGACGCTGGCGCAACCATTCAGTTTTCCAGGGAAATTCCCAAAACCAGCGAGAACTCCAAACTTTCCCTCGATTCTTTCTACGTGCTCCAAAAAAAAGCCATGCAGCAGGACTCAAAATCCCTCGAAGAATCCGAGATGAGCGGAAAGACGTGACGCGATATAATCAAACTAAATAATCTGGAATAACATCATAAAAAAAATAAAACATACAGACTCCTGCCTCGCTAATGGTTTACTTCCCGCCTGGACGTCTCAAAACCCGGCGACCGGTCGAAAGCCGAAATACCACGTTATATTACATATTTATTCAGGAAAAAATACACCAAGCCAGAATGGGAATGCTGCTTCTTTTTAAACATGTAATTTCAAGTTTTGAAGGACCTATTACCTTCACGTGCTAAGATAATCAGTGTCTATATTAGCCTTTAATCATTTAAAAATATTGGAATTGTTTGCAATGATTAGAACATAAACCAAATTGTAACACTTCCCTGATGGTTCATACCCAGAGTTCAACTCTGAGTTGTCTCCAGTAACCCAGTCTGGGTTGGGAAAAAACACAAAGTTGAGGTTAAATGGTGAATGTCAGGGGGGATCTAAACGCTGGGCGTGTTACAGTCTTTTTCACGTTATTGCTGAATTATTTTAGGTATATAGAGACATTGTCGAAGGATGTGGATAATTAAATGTATATATTTTTACAATAATGTGCTAGCTCTGGGTAAAGTCCATAACTCAGGCTGATGATTCTTATTAATTAACAAGTTGGCAATGTTACTAAATAAATCGAGGGACAACTGTACGTCCAGAACGATTACGGAAGGTGTATTGAAATAAGGGGAACGACGGCAAGGATTGTTTGAGGGATGAAATGCCGACTCCGGGTCAATACTGGGCCACAGTCCTCAATCCAGAGTTATTCTCTTTATTTAACATCTTTCCAATGTCAGTGAATAAATAATAGGGGTGAATAAAAATAATCATTTTATCATTTGCATGATTCTACTCACCTAGACCTAGGTCACCTAGAAGTGCGGAGGGGAGTTGGGGTGTATTCACAGTGAATAAATATAAAGAGAAAGACAACTCTGGGATGGAGACTGTGACCCAGTGTTGACCCAGAGTTAATATTTTTGCACTTTAAATACACCCCAACTCTCCTCTGCACTTCTAGGTGACCGTAGAATCATTCTAATGATAAAATGATTCTTCTTATTTATTATTTATTTCAATACACCTCCCGTGATCGCTCTGGACGTACAATTGTCCCTAGATTTATTAGCAACATTGCTAATTTGTTAATCAATGAAAATCATCAGTCTGGATTTCGGACTTTACCCAGAACTAGTACATTATCGTTAAAACGGCACAATTCCGATTACTTTGGCGCCGCGATTTAACGATTGTTTTCCGAACTATTTTGTCTCGCGAGTTCGAGAAAAATAATGAAAAAATTCCCTCTACACTGTATTTCGAGATATAGAGGGAAAAAGGGGCAAAATGGACCCCTTTTTTTTTAAATATGGTTTTAACATTTTTACTTTAATCAATTTCATTTCTTGAGTAAATAATTGCGGGACCAGCGGCGAAAGTAGCCACGCGGGCGGTGTGTGACTTCGGCGATCACCCAAGCTAAGCAACGCTCAGTTGGGTTAGTACTTGGATGGATGCCCGCTTAGTCACACCCATCGGCGTGTAGACTGCCGCCGTCAGGCACGGGTGCGGAGAGCTGGTGTGTTCACCGAGTCAGTGTGACTGATGAATACAGCAGAATCCCCGCAGTACCGGCCGGCTGCGCTACTGAGGTTTTACATGGTT
>NW_011887895.1:185652-187971 GCF_000806365.1 Fopius arisanus | reverse complement strand
TAATGAGAGGATAGTAGGAGAGGCTAAAGGCTAAGACGAAGGGGCGCCTATCAAACCATGGTAACAATGGTAATAGGAAAAGGAAAAATGTAAAAATAAAAAAAAATAAAAATAATTGCGGGACCACTGAAACATGACATTATGGAATTTATCTCTTGCCTCTGAAATTGAACAGCCGGTTTTTACATTTTATTTGTAACGTCTGCTTTCAAAATAAATAAAAACGTCATGGTGAAGAAAATTCCACATTTTCCATTTTTGACTCATTTCCCCGCCTTTCCTTTTCCTCAGTGACATTTCTCCTCTTTTCCTTTTCTTAAGTGTTATCTTCACTTGGGTTGATTTCAGCCGAGGATATGGGCCTTTATGATCCAGATCCTCATCATGCGACGCAAAGGTCTCGTCTACCCTTTGGTATATAACACTAATAGAGGTCGGGAGTACGACTTGCTCTCAGAGCAGAGGTTGCCCATCCCTGGTTTATCCAGAGATTTTAGATAAGAAATTTGACATTTCCATTGAAAAGAATTGGACAGGCTTTTTTATCCAGTGACATAAGTTAAATTTCAATTTGTTGACCAATCAATTTGTTCTCAATAAAATAACAATAGGAAACATGAAATGACAAAATAACGTTACGAGTAAAATAGAAGTGCCCCACTACTATTGGCTATTGGGATAAACGGGAGGGGTTATGAGCGAGATATGACGCTCACTTTTGCCTCTCTTACGCTATTGTATTAAAGAGAGAGGTGGATAGACCTGTCCAATAGATGATAACGTTTTATTGATGAAATTTATAATTCGTCAGTACAATGTGGGATAATAAATTTAGTTTTTTTCAGCACTATCCAAAGAAATTTCTTATTATCGAAAAAAATTACGTCTAGGCCTTATTTTTTATCAAAAATTTAAATTTAATTTTCACAGGCTCCGATATTTTTTCTTGTTTTTACAAAAATAGAGGTAATATGCTGATTCAACATCAGCATTCATCGATGGAAATAAAAGTGGGATGCTTATAAATTTGAGAGGGCAAAAAATTAACATTTCGGCTCTTTCTTTGAAGTCACTCATGGTTGTCAAAAAAATGTTAAATTTCTCCTGCCGCGTCTTTTGAAGAAAAAGAATCTTACTCGAATATGAAATCTCGACAAAACGTGGAGGGAAAATTGAAACATTTCTTGGGTAACCTTGGGTACCCTATACAAATGAGCCAAAATGTTACTGGTGATAAAAATTCGAAAAATTGTCATTGATGATTTTCTTAGTTCTTCTGTTTACGAGTATCCGATTTTTTCTCCCAATTAGTTCGGGTTCGCATATCTCCACTATATACCATTAGAAAAATCTGGGAACATTCCCAGAGGGTACTATGAAAGATTAAAAAGTATAGATGTTTATGACCGTCAAGCATTATTATTAGGAGAAATAATAGCGTTCAAATTGATTTTTGACATGAAAAAAACGTTGCTCAAGAAATGAATAGGTCCAGTACACACACACACATGCACTTCAAACATCGTATTTTCACATTTCATAATATTCTACATTATTGTTAGGAAAAATTGGAAAATCGAGAACATGATCGATTACTAAGCTTCCATTCATAATCAAAAACTATATTGTTCTCAAAAATTCATGAAAATTTGGCTTTCAAACTATTCTCAAACAAGTAAAACAGCATAGTTTCTAAAAAAGAATCATTAAATTCGATCGATAAAAGATTGTAGATTTAATGCATTTTTTTCTGAATGCCTCGACTGTTTTAACGCGGTTTCGATCACTCTTCTATTCTCCATTGAATTGTATTCCAGGTTTCGTTTCAAGGTGGCACACTTCAAGATTGGGTTTTAGAGAGAGCAGAAAACAAAATTTCATGCAAGCTTGTTTTTTTTTTCAATCGTCGAATTCTAAGTTTCCCTATTTTTTGAGAAATTGCTTTTTTTTCAATTTTCCATTTTTAGGAAAAATTTTAAGAAAACAAAGAAAATTAATGATTTTTTTTTATTCTAATTCAATAAAAAATTCTTTCTTTAAAAAATACAAAATTTTACGTCTATTTCAATCAATCTTAAGAGAGTTTTCGATGTTTTTAGGGCCATAGGGCAATGTTGATAATTGTATAAAAGTGTATATAATTTAAAGCCTCCTGAGACAAAAGACTAAATGAAACGCCCTCCTCCGTGAGTCTCTACTTCATCTGTCCCCTAGAAACTTCCCTAGAGGAAATTAATTTGTACCATCGCTCCCATAAATGACCGAATCTGTATTATCCCTTTTAAAAAAAAGCATGTAACGTTTTTTGTCAGCTTTTTT
>NW_011887895.1:181243-185402 GCF_000806365.1 Fopius arisanus | reverse complement strand
CGTGAATATATATATATATACATTCCAATGATAATACCCCATACGTGGACGATTTGGCGCGCATAGCGCGCCATATACGCTAGTAATATAAAACAAGCTCTTGTTACTTTTCCAAATAACAATATTATTGCAGCAACGTTATACCAGTAAAGAATGCCTAAATGTGGAGGCTTTCAGCACCTTAGTTACTGGAACCGGAACACATTTTAGTGATTATAGTAACGGCATTGGGCGTTGAGCATATTGCGATCGGTTCTGCTTATTCGTATTTGATGTAACTTCCGATTTATCTGCAAGTTCTGCTGGTCATTGGAATCTCGTAACGAGTATTTGCATTGACATAAGGTTTACTTCAATTTTTAAAGCAACAGGACCAAATGTAAACGGTTTGCTATATGCAGAATACGATAATTGGCTGAAAATCGACTCGAGGAGGCAAGTTATTGCACGGAGAGAAAAATCTATGAATTTTTATATGGTGATTCCGATAAAAATTACGGTGCTGCCTTACAATCTAGGTGTAAACTGCAGGCCTGAGAAAAATTTCTATGCCATGCAGTAACATTTCTTCATCGGCCGAGCAAAACTTTGTTACCGGCCAAATAAAAATTCATAGTCGTCGCAACAGTTACCATTGTTAAATTCAACTTCGGCAAGAATCGGAAACATTCGACGTTCATCGCTCACCAATCATATTGGGTTAAAAAATGTTTGGAGAAATGCTGTGTAGCACAGTAAAAATTAAAAGAGAGCATAATAAAAAATACCGATCTGGATACGAATTTTTGAAGGATTTCTATGAATTTTTCTTTCAAACTGAAACAAAAAATGATAGACCTTCAAATTTTATAGTGCTGTTTAGTAAATTTTATGGCGCCACACATGATTAATTACGGAATGTATAAGAAAATTTGACATATTGATAGTAATTTTCATTTGTGAATGAAAGAAGTTCTAGTATTCTAGCATTTTGCACCACGATTGTAATGCTCGGCACCGAGGGGCCATTCATTCAAAAATTCGATGACACAGTGATTGCTGATTTCATCTGATTTCGAGATGATTCCAATGATTTCTTGAAATCGTTGATTTCATGTGATTGCCGGGGATTTATTTCCGGTGATTTCACGATTTCAAATGATTTCATATGCTTTCAAGTCTTCAATGCGAATGGGGCAGCAAGGGCGGAGAGGGCTGGTAGGGAAGATAAGTTGGATTCAATCAGATCTCCGGATAAAATACTAGTACTAGCAGCAGTTATATCCAAGTCATGCAATGACAAATACAAAGAGAAATATGGCAATCTTTTTCAATAAATCATTTATTCAACATAGTAAAATAAAGTATATCTCTGACATACTGAACTGAATTAAACTAAATGACATAAAATCTTCACGTATCAGTAAAGGACAAACAATTTAGAACTAAAAATATTTGACAACGTCTTTATATATTTTCTCATCAACTCGGAGACCATCCTTGGAAATGACTGGAGAGGAAATTGTTTGACGGTATTGACTAATATTTATATAGCCATGAGTAGTCATTGTTTCTTTAAAATATACCAGGTACAAAGTTCACCTATTTCTTTAACATTACCCTGTACACGAGCATATGATCCTGAGAACTCTCGAGATTTTATTGTTTTCCCATCCAAATAAACAAAACTCAACACCAATCCTAATAAACAAGTTTTATAATTCTTTTCCTTGAATAGGCACCAATCGCCTATGTTTATTTCATCACATTGTCTAATGAAGGGAGTCCTTTCATTTTCAATGCTTGAAATCTTTCTAGTCTTGTCGTATTTCATCAATTCAGCCTCTTTAACTTTTTCTAATCTATCAGTGCTCAACTGAGAATGTCCTTTATCAAAAAGGCAACACAATGCAGATTTACGTATTACAGACGTGGTACCTGACTTATGTGTCACAATAGTAAATGGACTCTCGGGAGATAGACTAGTTTTCTCTTTATTAACGCTTCTCAATTCTAGAGGTTCTTTAACACTAGAAAGATTTGTTAAGTCTCTCAACAATTCTGCCAACTCTTCTGTTGAATCAATCTCATCGCCCGCATTCCGCACCTCTTCATCATTTTCACCCTCAGCATTATCTACCCTGGCGATTTAGGGAGCACGGTATATACACGAAATAGCGTGGTAGTTGCGTGGTAGTTGCGTGGTAGTGAAATTTATGCATAAAAGGGCCAAAAATCAGAAAATTAATATGCTATAACTTAAATTAATATTGAAATGTCAATGATTTGGGTCAATTTGGGGTAATTAAATCTTTTATTCAAATAAATTATAAGTAATGAATAATGTATTGCGCAATGACAGACTTATACGGGAGATCCCGCTAGATGGCAACGGTGTTGAAATACCACAGGGGTCGGTAAACTTGATCGGTCCTAGCAGTTTCCAGATACGCGGGACATATCGCTAATTATTCAATTATATTAAAACTACAGGATTCTAATTATTCATCGATGACTAAATAAATTGAAATTACTTGACCCCTAATAATGGAGTTCATGACAGATAAGTTCTAATTTTTCGTAATTGGATTTGGGGGGAGGCGAAATGGGGATGGGGAGAAGAGCTCATATGGAAATATTCTATAAGATTTTCAATTGAAAACCCTATAGGATTCGCTGAGGTAAAGCCTATAAGATTCCTATAGGTAAATATATGGAAATATTCTATAAGATTCCCTATAGAAAATCCTACAGGATTCGCCTATCGTAAATCCTATAGAATTGGGCGAGAAGGAGAAGAGAAGGGGGGGCGTATTCACATAAGAATATTCTGTAAGAATTGCTATAAAAAATCCTATAGAATTTACCTAGGTAAATCATAGAAGATTACTATATAGGCAAGTATAACAGTTTACTGATCATTTTTTGTCTGTCGAAGTGCAATGGTCGTGGGGGAGGCGAACAGGGGGAGGAGGGAAAAATTCATATGAAAATATTGTAGAAGATTTTCTAAAGAGCATTTTAACCAAAAGGATTTTTTGTTTGATTTTCTATTCAATTTCCGATCCGATTTCTCTCAGCGTTTCCTTACGGCAATAATCACGTTCCTTTATGAATATCCTCGAGCAATTGAGAGCGCTGTCACATAACGATGCATCAATTTGACGAGTCTACCCTGCTGACCGTGTTCGCGGGTTGTGTACTCGTTATGTACATCCATAATCACAATCAGGAAAATCGACACTGGGTTGCCATTTACCTCAGTTCAGGTGGACGAGGAACCTATTTTCACGGCTTTGGGATGATCCCCTAGACAGGAGAATCCATCAACGCTTTATGTGTATTTGCCGCATATATGAATGGAGCCCGGAAAGACTTCAAGATATATTGTCTGATGATTGTGGATAGTGCTGCATTACTGTACTTCACTGGTTGCTCAATGATCGGTTTAAAGTCCTTTCATAAACTATTTACTTCCGGCATAAAACATAACGGCCGCATTGCATTAAAAATGTTTAAAAAAATTACTGGAAAAAAAATTTGAAAGCGTAAAAATTTGAGTAACCCTTTTCAGAGTCCATCTAGCAAAGCTATTTCGCTTTGTATTCAACTTTGCTTCAAAGAAAGAATAATAATCATTTAAAATTGATAACAATAATATGTATCCTACAGAATAACAATAATTTTTCAATAAATAAAGTTTCTACCCCTATAAATTGTGGATTATATATTTTTTTTGGATGTCTATTATCCAACAATACGCAGCCTTTAAAGAAATCGTGACCTAAAGGCGGAATCCCACAAAGCAATTACTTAAAGTCAATATAATAATCTCTTTACACAATGGACATGGGGCGAACCTGTCCAGATACGCATCAATACAATAGGCTCTAGGGCAGGCATGGGCAAAGTGCGCTCAATCGGCTCACCTAGCTCCCAACCTCAATTAGGCCAATGACTATAAAATAAGGGGTCCTATTGTACCTATTGTGTCGGAGGGGCGAGACCACGATGTTTGGGTCAGAGTGGGGGAATCGTTACGTCAGTCAACGCGCAAAAATTTGAATTTTTGAACGAAAAATATGCATATTTTTCTTGCTGCATTTTGCATTGTTAAAAAATATTAATTAATCAATTTTCCCTCTATCAACTTCCGCATAAAATTCCGTTGAATAAATTA
>NW_011887895.1:141295-180808 GCF_000806365.1 Fopius arisanus | reverse complement strand
TTTACAATCACAAACTTGTACAGGTTTCATAGAAATCTAATACAGTTCCAATAGAATGGATTTTGATTGAATTTTACAGAACTGACATCTCATTTTTTTCCAATTTTTACTAAAATAATTATTCAATATTAAGGTAACCAAGAAATAATCAATTTCTGGCACCATGATGTTTGAATCATTACCCTCGATACAACTGAGGATTTACCACGTTGAATTGGTGAAAATTTGTTTGAATTTTTAGGCGGTAAGGTTTATAAAATTTGAAAGGAAAGCGCGTGGTGCTCTCTCTGTCTAACTGCGCCCCACTTCGTACACGCTGCTACTCCCACCCTGACTACGCTGGGCTCCACGCAATTGGGGTATTGTATTTCTAATAATGGGTCTAATAGGGTTTTATGGCCCCGGCTCCCGAGGATCCGACTTTGCCCATGCCTGCCTTAGAGCAGAGGTGGGCAACCTCAGCTCTCGGAGCTGCTCCAGCTCTCCACCTCCATTAAGCAAAATTGTCTAAAGCCATAAATTTATGGCTGCACCCCCTTCGGGCCCATGATGCCCTGCACGTAGGCAAGAGGAGTGGGGATATTCGGCAGAAACTTGGTGGTGGGAAAAGTCAAATGGAAAAATTTTCTATTTCTCTAATGGAAATATTTTTTCACTTATTGTTTTTTTTTGTAGTTATCCGTTTGGTTGGTTATTGGTTGCTTTCAATCGTTTTTATAAAAAAATATTTCGTACCTTTCATAAATTTCTTGAAGTAATTTTGAAATTATAATTGAAATATTGTTTGGAAAACAATTATTGAATATTACCATGTTGTTAATGGACTTGACTTGACATACATTTTCAAACTTTTAATTTCTATATTTCCCACTCTCGATGCCAAATTTAAATGAACAAATTACTCACAATCAAAAAAATTATCGGCGTCATTTACACTTATGAATATTGAATCTAAACCATCATCTATTAATTCCATTTTTTTTAATCAAAAAGAAAATGTCCAAACACATGCATAAAAAATCAAACCATTTTACCCTCACATTTCAATCACGCGCATGGGCCATCGCTCAATGTTACTCCACCACATAAATATACGACAACCCTTGTAATGACGTTAGGTCCCTTATAATTGGAACCTTAATAATTTTATGGCTGCAGCCCGGAGCCTACTTGAGGTTGCCCACCTCTGCAATAAACTAGGACAGGGCCCGGCAATCTGGGCGCAGTAGGTCATTAGGCTAAGGCCCGGCAACCTTGAGGTAGTCGGGGCCAGCCTATTACAAGGGTCGCAATAATCCTCTCATCCTAATGGGTACCCAATTAGCCAACTATTGTGTACTAATAAGTCCCAGTAGTGACAATATTCCCGCCAGCCACGTCGAGTGGCATGCCAGTTGAACAAAAATGGCTGACCCGACAGAATTGGCGCAAATTTTCGTTTTTACATTTGAAATAGAAAACCGAAAAATTGATATTTATAATGAACAACCCTCAAGGACATATTTTGGTATTGGTTTTCGGTAATTATTATTTTTCGACCAAATATTGCAGCTCTAAATATGGAAAATAAAAATGTGCCACGGTCATATTTGGAGTATATTTCTGAAAATACCATTGAAAATTTTCATATTGCATTTGCAATGAGGAAATAAATGTTCTCATTATTTTTGTCTGGTGGACCATACCTTATGACTTACGATTTCTATCAAATGATAGAACGTGAGGGTAGAAAATTGTCCAAAAAAATTACAAATTTGATATACTTAAAAATAAATATAGTTTTTAGTTAACTGTCTACTCTCGGTCAACATTATGGAATGTTACTCAATGAAAACCGCAGGAAGGTGCTAGACGTCTTCCACCATGGGTAATGGGAAGGAATGATATAGGAATGGTAGTGCATCATAAAAACCACTTTTTCTTCTCAGAATCCTTATTCTTATATTTCAAAATTCTCAATTATTATTAATTTCTTCAGCAAGGAATATTACAACCATTGCTCATAATATAATAATTAAATCGTAAGATAATTTGTGGACAAATAGTGGAATAAGACGTACATCACTATTCATCCACAGATTGTTTGCTTCATGTTATTGGGCACAGTTATCTCTACACCGATAGGAATGGACAATTATTTTATTTTATCTATTGCATCGATGCAAGTATCGTCTGGAGACAAAATAATTGTTCAGGATTCCTCATCATGAACGCATAAAAAGAATAATTTTTCCTCATACTATAGGCAGCACTATTTAGAATTTAAAAAATTATTTATATTTTAAATTGATGGAAAATCAAAATTCCTGCACAATCGCACGATGGCCCTCTGCCGGTATCGGTCGAACCAGGGCACAAGGAAAGAGAAAAATCAAATTAGAGCAGGCAGCCTAATGCAGCGCCCGGCAACCTGGGCTCATTAGGCCCTAATTTTTCTTGAGCCCAGGTTCGACCGATACCGGCAGAGGGCCACCGTGCGATTGAGCAGGAATTTTACATGTATAGAGATGTTTCCATTCAATTTGATATTTGTCAGACTGCGTTTTCTGTGCCGGAGGTTCGACATTTGTCATCTTTTTTGACGTTAGAGTTTAATCATTACCCACGCTGACATCGACGACGCAAACAGGGCTCATGAAGCCCTAACCCAAGGCTCAGAAATGCTCAAGCAGCGCTGTGGGCCCTGCCAGGACCTGCCCTTCTTAAGCCCTACAATAATAAGACCGTCCAAGGCATACGAAGCAAAACTTAGTCTTTTAATTAGTCCATTCTGTACTCCTAAATAGATGTATTCACCACTAGTATTTTTTTTGAGACCATAGGGCGACTGTCAATATACTGAGCATAACCTAATAGTTTTTTCGCTAAAGGAAGATCTTCATGACCCCAGCAATAACTTCAAAAGCCCAATAACCGGCTTGGTGTTCGCATTACTGACATTGCGTATGGCCCAATTTTTCAGATCTTCTTTTAAATTCAATGGTATATTTACTGGACATCCACCATCGCCTGTATCACTATCTGACTTCTCTGTAGCTCCCCAATTTTCCTGTTCTTGTTCATCATCACTAGCACTATGTCTAAATGTCCTCAAACTATCACCATCACTGAATTGGCAACTATCAGATTCTTCTGGTTGACAAATTCAATCATTAAGTCCATAATTTTATAAATTAACTTCAAGAAATCCACGTGTAACGTCGGCATTTTGGAGCATATCAGGATCGTTATTAACGTAATCTGCGTCACTCACTGAATCATTTTTTCACTCATGGATATGACGAACTTCTACATGTAGCCATTCTAGCCCGCTAATAGATTTAACGTAACATTGGATTCATAATCGCAGGCTGTCCAAAATAGTGCCTTTTAAGATTTGACACTTTTAAACAACGGAACTGTCTCTAACACAATAAACCAATAGATACCTCTCCAAATTTGGAGCACATGGAAAGATGTTCCCACTCGGTTCTAAACGTATCACGTAATTCCTTCGTGGGAGGCTTCATGTTTTAGAAATTGAAAATAAAATATTCAACTACACAACCATTTGAAAAAGGCAAAATAAAATATCAATCGAAAAAACCGGTTCACTTTCGCACGTTGAGCGCAAAGTGTGCAACTTCGACAACAAGTAGATTGTTCGTCGCATACTCAGAATATACTGATCACAAATTCTTAAAATTTAAGTTTCAATGCGAAAGAGCTACTGAGACCACAACCCCCCCTTTTTCGAATAACAATTTCGATTGCGAAACTAAGTATGCCATTGGCAGCAGGCAGCCTCTAGGGGAGGGCGGCTGAATCGCAATCAGGAAGGGTAAGTACCCCAGTCTCACCTGACCCCACTGTGCTTACCCCCTAGCATCCCAATGATGCAAGTTTAGACGTGTGAAGTTTTAATTGCAATGTTTTTCTAATTCAACATTGTTCGAATTCATTTTTAGTAGTACAATTCGACAATTTGGATTTCCAAGAAACTCACCTTCATTATACAATAGTGCATCATATAAACCGCTCTTTGTATTGAGCATCGTCATTCATTGAAAATTTCGGGCATACTTATCATTGATTGGGGGCAATCCCAATTCTATCCTTTGCTATTTCCATTAGTAATGAAAACGGAAAATTAATAATTACACGAATATTGTTTATATTCCTCCAAAGTGTGTTCGAATATTAAGTTTCAGTCCAGTATGTCAGAAACTGAAAGTGTTAGATTTTTAATTTTTATTTGAACAATTTAGAACCATATTTCTGATGATCGGGTAGATAATTAAAATAGAAAAGAGCAATTTAATTTTGTCAATCACAATCAAGCCGCTTCTTTTCCCGAGAGTTTCCATAAGCCTCATCTAGGTCTAACTCAACTTGTTTATCGAGCGATTCTAGAAAATTTGATATGTTAAATGCAAAGGTCCAGGCTGGGCAGCATCCCCCTTATATTCCACCACTAAATTGATCATTGATGGAGCATCTGGAATCATTGGGATAATATCCAGCAACGATTGTGTTCCTTCAAACATATCGGGAGATTTCTGTGTTAATTGAAAAAGCTTATTTTCCAGCTCACGTGCACGGAATTGCCTTTGATTTCGCTTGGCTGTCAATCTCCATTTTCCCGTGCGTTGAATTCGGCTTTTTTCTTTTCGGCGATTTTTACACGTTTTTCCCGTGCTTTAAATTCAATCTTCTTTTCGACAATTTTTAATTTTTCATGATTTGTACTTCTTTTTGTTGTTCGGGGTCTGCAGTTTCAACATTTTTGTCTTAAACGTTCCAGACATGTATCCTATACGATGCGCTTCACCCTACCTGATCTAAGATTTTGAAGTCTCTTGACTTGATTCCATTTTATGCAAAAACATAAATGCAGCCCAATTTACTTTCACAAGCGCGTTATGTAGGGCGCAAACGTGAAAGATATTCTGCAGATTTTGCTAGTATTGAAAATCATAGGAAGGTTTCTTTACTCAGTCATTCTCGTTTGCACTGGTATCCTTTTAGCAAGACAGGTCGGTTATGCTTATAAATCAGTGTTCGCTCCCCCATAGGGGAATTCGCACACATAGCCCGCTGCCTGGAAGGGGCGTCGCTCATGCATGTGTCGGAGCCACACGGACGTATTGCCGTTTAACGCTGCAGCGTCATTGACTCTCCTATTTACCCCAATATTTTGGGGGGGGGGTACGTCTGATCCAAAAGTGGAAAAGGACTTTTCGGCTCAGAATCACCCCCTGTACATGCTGGTAAAGGATTAGCATGTGCTTCTGGGACACCTTGTATATAAGAAACAAAATAATATCCAGTCGAATTAACCCCAGATGTCAATGACAGATTTAATTCGATCCCTTAATTTGAATTAAAATATTTTTTTTTTTTTATTTTTACATTTTTCCTTTTCCTATTACCATTGTTACCATGGTTTGATAGGCGCCCCTTCGTCTTAGCCTTTTAGCCTCTCCTACTATCCTCTCATTAGCCTCTCCTACTATCCTCTCATTATTTTTGCGGTAGCATGGGCCGACTTTCTGTACTGCGCCCATTTGGCGTGTACTGAGGGAAACCATGTAAAACCTCAGTAGCGCAGCCGGCCGGTACTGCGGGGATTCTGCTGTGTTCATCAATCACACTGACTCGGTGAACACACCAGCTCTCCGCACCCGTGCCTGACGGCGGCAGTCTACACACCGATGGGTGTGACTAAGCGGGCACCCATCCAAGTACTAACCCAACTGAGCGTTGCTTAGCTTGGGTGATCGCCGGAGTCACACACCGCCCGCGTGGCTACTGTCGCCGCTCTGAATTAAAATATATTTGTTTTGAAAATAAAATTTGTATTTGACAACTGTGAGGTTCGTCTCATGGGCCAATTCTGTTAACCGAAATTTGGATTGAAAAAATAATCCGACGAATACCGCTCGAGCTTCAAAATTAATCGCCTATTTCCCTCAAGGTTCCCTGCAAACAAACGAAGTTGTCACGTTTTTCAGGGAAAATCACTCGCGCTTCGCGCTCGTGATTTTTATACCTGAGGGGCATGACTCCTTCATTTGTTTGCAACGAACTTATCGGGATATATTCGATAATTTTGAAGCTCTGTGATATTACAACTGATAATCTTCCCATCAATCTTAGATTTTTTATCTCCCCTGTTACAGCCTTTTGGAGAGCGTTGGGCAAGATATGTATCAAACAATTCTATACCCCGCTCTCTCCACATGTCAAAGTTTTCCACAATTTTACCCAAAAACCTATGCTACAATATAAGATCCCCGTGAGTGATGGTGGTCGCTGTCTCAGATAATAAATGTGCAAAAAAGCAAATGTTCTCATTAAATTTCTTCCGCCCATCAATCATTATATAATAAAATATCACGCAACAAGTTTGGTATAGGTTTTTTGCCTTGTGGGAAGTTGTAGAACAAGTGAAGGCGTGCTTTACAATTCCACGAGCCAAAAAACACCATAGCATACGAGGTTGGTGTAGTTATTGTAATAAATTACTATTATGCAGCATCAAGCCTTGGAAACGGATTTTCTCAAAATACTTTTCAGACCGTGCAGCATATGTTATTTTATGCTACGAGGCCCGACTACCCGAGTATTTTCATCGCCCTAGAGAGGTAAGTAAAAAGGAAGGCGATAAGTGGCCAGTTATGTCCCTAGGGTAATAGAAGTACGACGTTAGGGCGGGTCGAGTGACATGAAATACTACATTGAACTCGTATGTTATGGTGTTGTTTGACTTGTGGATTTGTAAAGTACGCCTTCAGCTCGTTTTATAACTTCCCACAAGCCACGACACCTACACCGAAATTGTTGCGTAATATACTATTATGTCACTCGGTCAGCCCTAACCTCATACTTTGATTGCCCTACAGAGATAAGTAACTGATTATCACCTTTCTTTTTACTTACCTCTCTCAGGCAGAAAAACATTCGGTTAGTCGAGCCTCGTAACATAAGTATTACTAGTATATACGTATACCCCGTAATCATTCTAGCAATATATTTGATCGGAATCCACGCTATCGGCGTGGATTTTGATAAAACCCTTCGCCAAAATACTTTTCAACCTTTGTAGCACAAATTATCATTATGCCATCGGGCCTAAAATCCACGATTCTAGTGAGCAAAGCGAGGTCAGAATCACGTAATGGTGGGAACCTATGGCATAAAAAAGTATATTTGAAGTTTTTTTATTTCAAAAATATGTATATTTTCTTATTGTGTTCTCTCCCGGTGAATGTTATTGGTTTTTTTTCCTGTTTTTTTTTTTTATTACAGGTTCAATCTTTGTAATGGAAGCATCGCTGAAACGAAAGCTCTCTGTAGAAGACTATTGGAAGAAGTATTTGTGCCCAATCTTGCCAAGAACACAGAGCATTTCGATGTAATGAGTAATGCCTTGCTGAAAGGTTTATGGCCGATAAACCCATTCATTGATATCAATGCTTATAAAGCAATGACTCATCATTTGATATCAACTGCAGTAACGAATAATAATAATCCACTCACGTTCCCTCATGAGTCACCGGGCAAATATAGCAAATTTATTCTCTACTTCCAGCTCTTTGTTCATCAGTATCTTTTACAAACTCGATTTTGGTGGTCCGGACTGTTCAGAGCTTTTTTCAATAGTCAAATGAAAATAGGAATTTACCTAACACAGAAATTTCCATTTTTAGCGTATTGGATATTCGGAAAGAAACAGTCATATTTTAATATATATAAGTTTCATTGGGAGTAGTTATCGGTTAGGCTATAAATTTCCTACGAATGTCAATTCGAATATAACTTATCTTAAACAAATACGGTAAAACTGGAGAATCGACGATTGGCATGACAGGTTGTATAATAGTTTTTATGTGAAATTTTAGATACAATAAATTTCTATCTTGAACAAAAATATTAAGAGAACCACTTGTAACAGTCTGAAGACCCATGAACAGATATGGCATTATCCTAGACAAATTATTCATATAATCCATAACCACCTCAATGCAGTGTATATTTTTTAATACCAATACAATGTAATATTTTTCACGATTTTTCTCATACAGTTACTCTAATAAATATTTTCACACTTCCGGTTTCATTTTAATGTTATTATGATAGTCCTAGAATTTAATATTTTTCTCTTCGTTTTTTATAAGAAGAAGACACAGATAATCTACACAGAAAAAACAAATACTAGAAATAATATGTATATATATGTATATTGTAATGTGACATTTTCCTATAAGGGTTGAAAATGCTGGTTACCTTCACCCTACTCCCTCTCTGTTTAATTAACCGTGCTAAAATTCAAGAAATGGACGCCAAGTAATTTTTAACCGGAATGCTGCAAATATTCCAAAAGTAAAATGGAAGAAATATGAAAACTTCAACTTGCAGGGAAGGCTGATGGCCCTGAGTCGCTCAGCATGCCTGGTTATAGAGAGAGAGAGATTGAGCTTGGGTGGAACTACGAAACTGACGATCACTTTCTTTTTTCTTCAGTATATTGGTGGTCACTATTTCTACGTTCTGTGTTAATTTCATCAAAAAATGTCGAGTGGTTTTTTTTATTTAAATACTAGCGTATATGGCGCGCTATGCGCGCCAAATCGTCCACGTATGGGGTGCTATCATTGGAATATATATATTTATATTCACGGTTATTTCCAATATAATATATACATGTATAGAATTTCAAAAAGAAGAAAGAAAAAAGTCTAAAAATTTATATAAAAAAAAACTAATATATATATAATATGATATATATATATTATATATATAATATATAATATATATAATAATACATAGATATATTTTGATATGCATAGCGCCAAAAAAAGCTGACAAAAAACGTTACATGCTTTTTTTTAAAAGGGAAAAACGGTGAAATGCATTTGAACCCATGTTAATTCAAAAAATCATATCTCAGCTCAGAAACTGACGATTGGTTTTTTGTTGTGCTCATTTTGGAGGGAATTTTAAGAGCTATCTATAGCCAATATTAAAAAAAAAATCTGTCGAAAAACGGGTTTACACGACAACAACCTTAAAATCTAATAGTATATTGTGCGACAAGAGAGGGAAACAGGACATTCTAACCGGCTTGTGTATTAGCGACGTGAGGCAAAGCCGAGGGTGGTAAACACGCGCGTTTGAATGTTCCGTTTGCCTTTCTTGGTGCACATTATTCTTTCCGTCATCATTATACGGAAAAGTTCGATTTTTCTGCGTAAATGACGGGAGGAATGTGGGTTATGTTATCCCGAAAATCCTCAAAAACAACAGAAATATGGGAGATAGAATAGGCCACTTTCTTCCCGTCATTTGGGGAATAAAATGCAACTTTCCATGTATGACGGAAAAAATTTTCCAAATTTAAGTAAGACTGTCGCTCGCTAAACAGTACTGAGATTCTGAAATGCGGAAACGGAAGTTCTAAAATACGGAAAAAATAATTAAATTTTCTTCATGCTGCTTAGGCAAGCTGCTATGTTCAAACAATATTAAGAAAAATTGAAAAATCTGTTGACCGTCAACCGTTCACACGCGTGAAAATTCCCATTCCAACCGCCCAGAAGTATGCTATATCGATAGCAACAAACTCCTATAATTCTCCTGGTCTTATAATTATATAAATCTATGAACTTTCTGTAATTCTCCTGCAGAATGATCAGCGGACAGATTTTATCATTCGACACGAGCATCGACACGACACAACACAATGTATGTCAACGTTATTGGTCGCTTGAAAGAAGACACCATGTAAAAGGAATGATTCCCAAATACGTTCATTGTCGAGAAATCATTCACGAATTTTAATTCCAATACTAATTCCTTGTCCCAATCCAGTTCTTACTACCTACTCTGCAATTGTCAAATTCTAAGTACAGAAGGAGTTAAAATTTGAAAATTGCACAATTCCTCATAGAATTGAGACTCAATAAAAATACTCTTAAGTTCACCGGAACTTGAAAATTGAAAACGGTTAAGTTTTTAATTTATTTCCAAGGAAGTCAAAAGTTTCGTGGAAATTAATACTGTTCTGTATTTGTTCCTTTGCTCCTTCTAAGTTAAGTTCAAGTTCGATCGTCTCTTTTCTTGAGTCTGCCTTTGATGTTTTCTTGAGTCGTTGATATGCACTTCCTTTCGATCAATTATTTTAATTCCTTAAAAATTCAGTATAATAAAGAAAAATATTATAATCTAATTCTTCATAACAAATTGATTTTTAAATTTTAGGAATAGAATTACTACATTCTAAAATATAACAATATTTCGTTATGGGCTATTTTTTGTGGTTGGCCGCCTCTCCTTCGGTTCGGCTGACCAAAGTGCCACACGAGAAAAAGGCACCATAACTACAGCCCAGGAACAATATTTTTCCTGACTGGCTAATAAAGAACACTATGTTCTGGAAAATCAGGGTTTCCAGGTCCTGCGATTTGTTGAGACTGGAAAAATTCTGTCAAAATCACGCCGAGAAAAATATATCACCCTGCCCAACGGGCTGACCATCTTGCACGTGAGGTGGCTATAATTTGTTTTTTACAGCTAGGCCTGAAAATAACTGTTCTCCTACTGATTTGCAACTTTTCGAGTTTGGGAAGTATAATACACCAATTCCCAAACGAAAATCTCTGCAACAGTACAGACAATGGATTTCCTAAAAATCTCTTCGAAAATACTTGCTCCCGGGATTACTGTATATGTGTCAAACTACAATTAATAACTTGGTTGATTTATTTGGATATTCTCCTAAGTATTCCTTTAT
Source organism: Fopius arisanus (assembly GCF_000806365.1). Lineage (NCBI taxonomy): Eukaryota > Metazoa > Arthropoda > Insecta > Hymenoptera > Braconidae > Fopius > Fopius arisanus. The sequence goes on along the minus strand of NW_011887895.1, from coordinate 170,034 downwards.
TGAGAAAATTATTTAAAATGTTAAAAAAAGGAATTTAGCGAATGATTTTTTTCATTACGGCATTATCTAAGCCGTGAGATATAAATGCTATTTATTGGAAATCATCTGAAAAAGGATTTATTGTATCCATATTCCGCAATTTTTTGATAATACTTTATTGTTCATGAATTGAGTAAACTCAAAAACTGCTAAACCTTACTGAAATTGAGTTAACCGCAAATAGCAATTTCCAAATGCCCTGGGAAATGCAATTTTATGGACGCGTGGCGTTCAAAAAGTTATGTTTTTTCGGCGCCAGTCTGGAAATAGTATGTTTTCGGACTGTTGCGATGGGGTTTGTTAACCCGTGTGGTTGGCCACCTCGCCTTCGGCTCGCCTTACCAAACTCCACAAGAGTAAAAAAAAAAACCCCATCCCACCAGTCTGGAATTCAACAGTTTTTCCGTAGTGATTTTTAAGTTTTCGAGTTGGGGAAGTATGTAGTAACAATTCCCAGAAGAAAAATCATGATAAGCACAACGGAAAAAAAACTTTACATTTAACCTATCCGTTTAACACAATCTATTCTAAAAATGGTTATTAAACCGCTACTTGATTTAGAAAAGGCCATAACCAGCTACAACCATTTCTCATCTCAATTATGTTTTTCGATCCTGTTCAATAATCGAGTTTATTTCTTGCACTTTGAATTTTTTACAATTTGGTAGCGTAACTGAACAAAACGCAGATAAGTTCGTTTGAGATTTCGTCCTGGTATTATAATTTTGTAATTAATTAAAATTAAACTTTTAATAAGATTTACTAAACTCCTCAAGCACTCGATTTAGACCAGGTTATCTAATTTCTCATCTAATCGTCGAGAACTTCCTTCCGATTTCCTGTAGGGGGCATAGGTCAAAAGCCTCTGAAGTTGAAACTAAGAATTTCGCAAATCTAATTGGCAAGCACTAAATTTGGTATTTTAGGGGTCCCACAGTTTTTAAAAATCAATTGACTTGTCTTCAGATATGTTTAAAGAGTATTAATACCTTATAACTTTGAGATGTGCTCACCACGAAGCATAAGTTATTACTTTCGTAGACAGCTCCTGGAGCAGTCTACGCTGACGAATCTATCATGGATTATATCTAAGGGACATCAAACAATTGAACATTAACAAAACATGGAAATTCTGCTAAATTTAAATTTATTATAATTAAATATTTTTTCGCACTTCTACACTTTTACTCATAAAAGATTCATCCATATCACTCTTTATTTATCATCGTCATATCTTTAATATAGAACACAAAAACAAATTTGTAGAGGAAATCATATCTATCGAATTCTTATTCCAATCAAATTAAAAATGAAGGAAAATATTGTTTGTTGTATTTTTTCCTCGAATTTGGTCATGTATTTACAAAAATTCTTGTATTTCTTAACTTACCACATACTCACATAAAAAAAAGCGATTCAGATACATTTAGAAATGTCTTAAGAATGTTTTCATTTCATTAAAAATGATTATTCATTTCGCATATTATGTTCAGCAACAAAAGATGAATTAAAATGCATGTATTACTTTCCCATAGCCATACTCTTGCTTTAATGCCACTTGTTCCTTGCAGTGTCAGTATTTTCATTTGTTATCATTTAAGTGGTTCATTGGTGTTTTGTGAAACACGAAATAAAAAACACTTTACGATGATAAAATTGTGTTTCTCATTTATTTTGTTGCATGTTTTCATTGAATAGGTGACTTGCAAAACTAGATGAGGTAAAAACTATTTGGGTTCTTGTTTGTGGATATTCCGAGAAGGTTCAGAGAAAAATGTCACGAGCCACTTCTTGTCGAATATTCCAAGAGTTTCAATTGCCCCCAATCTTGTTCATTAACTAGGTGTTTGTCTGATCAATAAATTTATTCATTGATTGGTCGGATCACATCAAGTTGACATACTAATACAATCGCTTTACTAATGAAATCCCCTTGGGGTTTTCGTACCATCAATCAACACGGTAGGTTGATTAGTATTTTCTCATAAAACCATTATTTAACCTAATTTTTTCCAGACAAACTACTCAAAAATTTGCCGTATGATCATCTCTTTCAACTCCTTTTTAAAGGTGTATCTTGGTAGAAAACTTGTCATGAGCTTTTTACATATTCGTATGAAATGTGTTAAAGGTGTTGAATCACTGTTTAATGTAGACAATAATCTTGAAAGCATTTTAGGCCAAACCAATTAAATGAGTGACATGAAGTCCCGGGGTCTAGTAATAAACATTGAATATTGCTGTTTCTCCATCAAGGCAGGGAATTTTTCATAGATATCAATGATTATTTACAAAAATAAACGTGTTTTATTGATGTACATCATTATGCCGCTTATAGTCCACGTAATCGGGTTTTCTCTCCATTTTTGCACTGTTTCGAATTTTTCCATTAATAAATATTACGCACTTGTACCATATCCTCAATGTTAAGTATATTCATTATAATTAGTATTAATTACTCATTGTCATTCCATTATTATTGTAAACGTTATATCAACACAGAGCTTTTTCCTACAATAACTGAGCCATTTTGCGCGAAGATATAATTTATCACGATGAAATATTGTATATGGTTACCCTTTTTAGTTATTTGGCCAAATAACTTTTTGGGTTTCCATAATTTTAAGTCTCATGAATGTTATTTTATTAATCTCTGCTCTGATTGATGTTTTCTTCATTTTTTTAAATTTGACTTTCTTATAGTGATGTAGACACTTAATTACAGTCAGTGAGACACTTTTGTGTTTGTTCTTCACTATCTGCTCCCGTTTGCCACTCTGCACTTTGTTTAAATGTTGTTCATGTCTACTTCAGCAATTACGTCCTACGTTGTTTAATAAAGTGGTAGAAATTAACCTGTTGATTCAGGTTGATTTAGTCAATGAGATTATCAGTGCGAAATGTGTGATGTGATCCCGAATTCTGTACTCTGTCCGAGATTAGATTGGAGGAAATAATCTCTGTTATTTTTCTATTGTAGATAAAAAGTGACATTTTCTATTGATAATTACATGAATTATCCGAAAGGTCTCTAGACATTTTCGTCTAAAATCCCTCGTTAATGATATCAGTATCCTTGAAAAATTAAGGAAATGTACCATAATCGTCATCAGTGCGCTACAGTCGTCAAAGTACTTCTGTGGATATCAAGTACACAAACTGTGGTATTATGGCATATCCTTAGAGTCAATTTCTATATTAATTAAATCAGTTGAAAAATCTGTACACAAGCTTACAATCTTCTCTGTAAAATTGTTCCATTTTTAATCTCAATTTTTTTTATTGAAGAAATTTTTGGTATTCGGTTTTCCTTGAGGCTCAGACAGTGGAGCAGCGTACAATTAGTTTAGTCATTAAAATGCTTTTCAAGTATGAGTCTGATTGATAAATTGAAATCGAGGCACCACTCCTACACTAAATTTCAATCACACAGAAGGAGATGTGTATTTGGACAAAAATACTATGATGCATTAGAGTAGAAGATTTAAATGTTCTCCTGGACGAAATTATATTTACAAGCCAAGTGGAAGGCGAAGTTTGTACTCGCATTCGTTGAAATCGTCACTCATGACGTTGTTAAAATGAGAACAGATTAGAAGATCGTTGATCCCGTCCAAATTTACCACCCGAACCAAAGCGGATGATATCTATAAGGAAAAACAGTAACTTCCGTCCGCCGAGTCGAGAATATAATTTCCGCTACATTTACACGAAGAGTTGCACGTATTTTCCCCCAATTAACAGAAAGAAAGTGGATTATTCTATTCCTTGCGTATTTCCGGTCTTTAACGATTCTCAGAATCATTTGAGAAGAGAAATTAAACTTTCGCTATTGTCATGTGGTAGAGTAGAAATAGTCTATTTCGTACCACAGGAGGAAAACTGGACATTTCAACCAGTCCATGCATTGCCTGGATTGATAAGCATGTGGGAATTAATATTCTGTTTTCCTTCATATTATACACATTCAATTTTTTGCCATAACTGCACGGTAACGTACTGTAATGTAATATTGGATTAATGTTGAATTTTCTTCGTAAATGCAGAGAAGAATCCTTGAACACTGCAAAAATTGGAGAAATTACATAATTCCTCCTGCCATTTGGAGAGAAAAATCTAACATTCTGGGTAGACTGTAGATATGATAAGGAATCTCTTGCTTTCTTCGTGTGGCAAAGACATACTAATTAGCAACAAGTGCTTTAGACTTTTCATATATCATATCGAGGAAGCCAACTTCGAATGAACGAGACTATTGAGAGCGATGAAGAAATATTGCTCAAATATCTTGAACGGGAAATGGTTTATCCAAGAACGAGAGAAAATTAATTTTCAAGAAAAATTCTCTTGACAATTTCTCGTATGAAACAATTTATTGTCGGGATATTCGCGCAGTTAATGCAACAGGAATCTTCCTTCGGTCGATGATGATTAATTATCGAATTACTTCGATAATCGATCATTTCAACGAAGAATGAAAGTAGTAATTTATGTTGGAAGGGCTGAAAAGTATATAAAGGTAAAAAGAAAGTGAAAAATGTATAAAGGTATTTTATGTCACTCGGTCCGCCCTGACCTCGTACTTTTATTCCTCATTTAGGTAGGTAGGTAGGTGGCCGCCTATCGCCTTGCTTTTTACTTACCTTCGGTTTGAAAAGCATTGTAGCAACATATTTGATCAGAATCCGCGCCTTCGGAGCGGATTTCGATAAAAGACCTTCCCAAAATACTTTTCATCCGTTGTAGGATAAATTACTATTATATTGTGAATTTCCTGGTGTATGGGTCAACTCTTCATAGATTTTTCTTCGACCCATTCCATATCAAGCTATTTTGAGAAAAAAAAGTCGAATCCTCAAATGCATCCTCCCCGCATCAAGGAACAGCGCAGAAAACCAAATCCCTCTTCAATACATTTACCGATGAATAAAAAATTATCAATCATCGATTCCTCCAAAAATTTCTACCAAATCTATCCACAAAATGCGTCACCTTCCATAATCAATGCAGTGAGGAATAGTAATGATAATAAATAAACTCCCTAATACTCGAATATCAACCCCTTTCATTATCCTTATCAGGTTTCGTCGCTGCAATAAACAATAGTTAGTATGAAAAACTCACGTACAATTGCCGCCTCGCAAGTATATTAATCATATTTATTAATTTCATTCTGCAATTATTACTCGATTCAATTTAAAGAACATGAATTGGTTTTCATTGTAGGGCACATTAAAACGCAAAAAAAGAGAACTACTGATTCTTTCTTTTTTTTCAAAAATTCACTATTCGCTTCACACATCGGCATTCGATTGCGCATAAATAAGTATTTATCTTATTCAAGATAATCTAAAGATTTCTGACCAATTTCCTTTCTTGTTGATCTCCTCGTTTGTCTTACAAACTCATATAATGAATTACTTCTCCACATCTGACTCCGGTGTTTTGTCTCTATTCACATGAATCATTCACTGACGATGAATCTGTTGATACACTTTCCATCTTTAAAGATACGCTGCCCCATATCATTTTTCACTTTATTCATAGTTTGTTCTTTTATTCTGTAATGATTTGTTTGGTTCCGCAATGAAATTGTATAAAATTTCGTACAGATAAGGAATTAAACTCCTATTATACACACTATATTGAGAAAAAAAAAAGAAAATCCTCCCCTTTCATTCTCACTCTACATAACGGATGTTATGTCCAATGTATTAGGTTTAATGATTTGGCGCTTTTTCTTCTGAATTAAAGCAGTATTTGCAGCCTCGAAACGTCGATAAAAGGTATGATGAAAGAGAAGTAATACAAAAAGAATATGAAAAAAGAATAAACCGGAATCATGTGGAATCAGCTTGAGTGAGTTTTTTTTCTCATAGGAATTAGTGTTTATATTGATTTTTTTCAGTAAAAAGGCAATTGTGTCTACTATGAAAGTCGCTGCCTCTTCGGTGATGGGCTGAGCTCTGAATCCTCGTCTTCCTCGTCTGAATCACCTTCATAATCCACCAATCCCTGGAAATTCCAAATAATTAATGAGCCAATGCGTATAGTAGAATTCAATTATTAAAATGTCCAGCTGTTTCAGACCCTTGAGGAAAACCCATGTTAACATTTTCTGCTCTTTGGCTTCGGCAGTCGTTCTTTACTTCTTATTCTTGTACAGAGTGAACCTCATTAGGTGTTACCTTAGAGTTCAGATGACAGAAAGGATATTTGCAGGACTTTTTAAAATCCATGGATTTAACCCTCATAATATTTTATATTATGATGAGTATTATAGGCCGCGTAAAATATGAATTGACGCAGGTGCGAATCAAGAGGCGTCACTCCTGTCTGCCTTTACAAAATTATAATCATATAGCCATCTCGCATGTCATCTCGTAGATTAGCATATGGGGTAGCGTAGCCGAATTAGTAAATCATCTGTCATACACAGATATTCAAATCGCAATGTCGTCAATTTTAGTATTTGTAATAAGAAAAACTTGGCAGGGTTATAACCTGTCTTGTGAGTAGCGCATTCGAAGGTAGAGAGAAAGCAATGATATAGTTGAAATCGGCATAAATAGATTCACTTATATCAGTAGAACAAGTTCTTCTTCAACGATTTTTTCCATTGGTTTCTCGCGACCGACATCTAGCAATGTATAGAATGAATTCTATTTGGTGTATTACATTCTTCTATTCCATAAAAACATTTGCGAATGAATTGATGTAACAAAGTTGTCTAACTAAACACACGGCAATTATTAAAAAAAAGCAAACAAGTGGTGAAAACTGCCCACTATGGCTCTGGGAACCACAGCACAGTTCTGCAGAGAATCGCGACTAACCTCCTTACCCTTGCTCAAACCTGAAAAATGGTTGGGTCAAGCCAAAAGATTTGAACCTAATATCCTCACCTCCCTCGTCTTCAAAACGCCGAAGAGACTGACGCCTGTACTTCGGGACATCGCAGGAGCCTTTGAGCGTAACATATACGATCTCATAATGAAAACTACATTAAAGAGAGATTGTTCGTGAACAATCACTGACTGGACATAAAGCATGTTGGTGAGCAAGTCTGTGATTGCAGGTGACAATGGAACAGCAAACAGGGGGGTGTCCTCTAACAAAAAGATGCCCGCATGTAGCATATAGAAGAAAGAACTCTCTATGAACGCTGGACGAATGGAGTGGCGAGACGAAACTATCAATCAACTATCTATCTTACTGGCCCCAGTAAGAAAAGGTCGAAACACTTACTGGCCATGGACAGGAAAAGTCTGGCCACTGCGATCAGGCTACTGACAGGACACGGCAGATTTAAAGAACATTGCAGAGTCATCGGCATGGACTCGGATGGGTGGTGCAGATTCTGTAATGAAGCAAAGGAGGACAGTCTACACATTCTATGTGACTGTCCGGCTCTAGCAGCGACAAGACTGCGCTGGTGGGGAACTGCCTTCCCCATCGCAAATCAAGTCGCGAACAAGGATGCGACGGATCTGTTAAGACTGGCAACAAAGGCCGAGCTGGACATATAATCCGCGGATATAACAAGCGGAGCTACAATAACTCTAATCTGAGTTCGGTGACATTGGGGAGGCTAGACCGAGCATCCGCGTAATTAAAATCTAATTTAATCTAAACTCCAGCTGTTCTGAGATTTCGGGGAGCAGAAACAGTGGACACGAGCTCAGTTATCGACATGGCGTTCAGATCAACCCGAAGTTCCAATAGAAGAACCACATTGAGAAACAGTTGAGCGGCTCCCAAGTTTCGTTAATGAGAGCTATGAGAGGAGCCTCAGTCACTTAACGAAGCTACCTGCTCTAATTCAATTTTTCTCTTTCCTTGATCCTTGGTGGCCCTGCGATCGGGCGGTAATTTTCAACGTTCTACCAATTTGAAATATAAGTATCAATTTTTTTTTTACTAGAAATAGGCAGCAATATTAGAAAAAGATTTTTGTTTGTTTTTTCAGGATGGGTAATCACCCTTAACAATTATTTTGTGTCCAGACGATATTTTCAGCAAAAGTAAAACAGAACAATTGTCCAAAATTCTGAAGTGGAGGGATAACTTTATAGTCCTTACTAAGAAAATGAATATAACTCTGATAAGAATTCTGAAGGGTGCCGATGAGAAAAGGATTGATAACCTTAGCAGGTAAAAGAATGAGTTCACTGAGGCTGACTGACTCCGGGGATTGTAGAGGGATATGAACAATACTCATGCAATTTCAACTTATGGCAAGAATCGATAAAAATTTGTTAATTTTCCGTTTTCATTAATAATAGAAATAGTGAAGGATAGATGTAGGATTTCCCCTAATGCATGACAAGCGTGCCCGAGATTTTCGATGAATGATGATGCGCAATGGCAAAAGCGGTTTATATGATGCACTATCATATAATGGGACCGTGACAAATTTTTATTTTCCACATTTAGAGTCGCAATATTTGGAAGGAAAATAGTAATTGCCGAAAACCATTTCCAAAATATAGTAGCTCCAAAAGATCAGACTGAATTTCCTTAACAACAGGTGTGTATGTACAGACAGAATCGCCCAGCTCCGCTTTATCCTGTATCCTTCATTAAGAGGTAACTATTAATTGGCCAAAAATGTTCATTGACAGAATTGACCTCTGACGGTAAGTCCAAATTTCGACGGGAAATACGCAATGCTTGTAATAAAGGCACCTGATTGGCCCGCACAAGTGCACCAGACTGATGGCTCAAATCAGGGTAATTTCCTGCAAAATGACTAATCGAAAGAAATCAATGTCTCCTATTGCATCTTAGATTTTTTTGTGCACTGTATACGTGATGAGGTAAAGCCCCAGCTAAATTTTCAGCAAGAAAAAAAAATGTTGACAGAGTTATCATTTTTCTAAAAGTTCATCACAAACTGATATAATTTTAATAGAAATCTAATAGAAATGCAATATAATTATTTGGCGAATACGATAATACTTTTCGTTGAATTATCTCCATGCGTGCTATCAAACCAAAAAAGTTTAACTGAAAGCATATTCCTGAGGAATTTCTTTTCAATATCTCTAAAATTGTTTGTGGCAGATTCAAATGATCCCTTTCCAAGTCTTGGACCAAGGCATTTTAAATCAAGGGTGGGTAAACTTACCTGCCTAACGCTACGATAAATTTTACCGAGAATATTTTAACAGTGTTGTATTCTATCGATAATTTTTTATTAATATGAAATTCTGAAATGGGATTTTTATAAATTGAAATGGTGACTCGTATGGTTTGCAGTAGTTCCTATTTTTACGACAAAGAATGGATTTCATATAGCGTTCCACATTCTTGTGGCGTTACAGGATATTGTAGGATAGGATGTAGATAAGGTAAGAAAGGATCCCGGGATATTCTCAATATAAAATTTATCAGGATTTTACTGAAACGAGACTCCGGATGCGGGCTTGCGAGCACATGACGATGTGTCTGTCACAGATTATTAATCTGTAAGGTTATACTGTTAAAAAATTACTCCCGAAATTTTATAGGAACACCCTAGAATGTTTAAACACAACTAATTCATATGAAATTTCCTCCTTATTATTACTGATAAGTCAGCCAGACTCTGAATTTTTCAGGCATTACAAATTTGGAACAATCTTGTCTTGAAGTAAATTCAGATAGATGACGTATGTATATGGTTCATGAGAAATTTCGTGCATAGCACAGGACATACGCGTCAATGAAAGAAAATTTTGTGTACAGTACATGCGTGCCAATAAAAGATGAAGTATGAGTGGAAATGAGTATAAGTCGTGACCAATGAATGAAGTGAAGAATGAGTCTGGCAGATTTTAGGCTTCAACATTCGAGACTTTCGACTCCAGTCGATATAAATATCCATCTTTCTTTTACATAGGAAGAGGAAAATGGATAGTCCAGACCCAGTGGCGGCGCCGATTAATGTTAAATCTATCCAAAAGATGTCCATGTCGAAAGGTTATTTTATTGAGAGGGTAGCCTTCTCGAGTTGAATCGGCGAAATGTGAATGTGACTGTGAATTTTTAAGTTTTTGTTTCAATTTTGAGGGTGAGCGCGCGGCACTCTTAACTCTGACTACACTGGGCCTCACGCAATTGAAGTATTCTATTCTGAACAATAGGGTTTTATCAGCCGGGGAGGAATTTTGCGCTTTTTATATTGACAAATAAACTGATTCTTTCGCTTCCATCAGGTGGTGCGTTTGCAGTATTTACGCTTAATGCAAATAGGTTTACGAGTGTTTGTTTGTTGGAGCAGAGCCCTTATGCCTCGCCGCTCCTTATAAAGTCAGAGCTTAAATTAATTTTAAGTACTGAATTAATGATAAATCGTTGCTAAATTTTTTCTCTCCAAGTTTCATTTCAATTTACAATTAATTTGATAATTTTGAAGCACTGAAGTAAACGCACGGCGGCCATGCTGTAATCCTCACCCCACTCCTTATTATGGGCTAAACAAACGTTCCTAAACCTATATTGAAATGAAACATAAATACTGCAAACGCGCCACCTGACGGAAGCGAAAATAGAAATTTTTATGTTGACATAAAACGCGCAAAATTCACCGTCGTATACTTGGTGCACAAATTAATGGAAATCATTAATTTATCTATGGAATAATTTGGAAATAGTTTGGGGGAAATTTAGTGAGTGAGTTTCATAATTTGGGGAGATCCCCTTAATTAATTATTATTTTTTAAAAATTAAAGCGTATAGTTAGCGAAAATTTCTTATTTTTTATTTTTCTAAATTGGGAATTACGTAGAATCATTTGGGGAATCGATTTCTGTAGGTTTCATAATTCGGAGAATTGATAAAGAGTTGATGATTAATAAATTAAATAATATTACATCAATTTCCAGCCCTACGCATGCGTGCATGTATGCCCGTTCAATCCTTCGTCATCGGGCGCACTAATTAATGGAAATCATTAATTAACCTATGAAATAATTAGGAAATAATTTGGGGAAATTTAGGGCGTAGCCTTCATGATTTGGGGAGACCTGGTTAATTAATTATGAATTTTTAACAATTAAAGTGTATAGTTAGCGAAATCTTCCTTTTTTTTTTAATGGAGAATTATTTGGGGAATTGATCCCAACTGTTTTTCTAATTTGAAAAATTGCGAAAATTTCAATAATTAATAAATCGGTTCATTATTGCCATGTAACTATACTGCCTATCACGTGATTTCTCCGCACTGTTCTTTTCTTCCTTATTTCTTTTTCGTTTTCTCCATTCCTTGCGATGCCATTATTGGAGTAATATTTCTTCTTTCTCTTCTTAGTATTTATTGTGTTTACAGGGGAAGTATTAATATGAAAATGATTGTGATAATGAGAATTATAAAAGAGTTTTGGGAACTTTTTTGATAAGCAATAAATCCTCAACAATTGGATAAAAACGGCCTAAGGCACTTAATTCAGAAATATTAATTATTTTAAGTACGATAGATAGAGTAAAGATAAGGAAAACTTATGCTGTGCACTACGTTCATAAACCGATGAAGTCAAAAAGTCGTATCGATAAAAAATATTATACGATGTATAGTCATTAGAATCCAAATACTGTGATGAATGTGATTTTAATGAATTTTAATGTGATTTTTTAAATATTGAGATTGACATTCTGAGAGTATTATTAAAGCTAAATTATTGATAAGTTGAGTAAAACTTGGTTTGATAATTTCTTACCTGTAAGGAGCTGATCAATAATTATCTTTATTTCAAGTTGAAATTTTTTTGTTTTTTACATTAATTTCAACAGCAGTACTGATGTCTTCATTATTGAAACTATTGGAAATAAATTCAATTATGAAGAGTCATAGATGTGGTTCTTTCTTCTTTTTAGTTATAAACGATTATTTAAACGCATTAGCAATGACATAGTAATATCTGTTATTTTTTCAATTTTTTTTCATTTTTCAATTTTTGTTCGAGAACTGTGAATTTTTTTCCACATTTTCCTGATTTCTTTAACAAAATTTTATATTTCTTCTTTTTTTATGAGTTGGAAAATAAAAAATTGTTTTGAAGAATAGAAAATTGAATTCACAGGAAGAAAGAAAAAGATTTCTGAGAGAACGGAAAAGGTTTAAGTTTTGGAAATATCGAAAATCAAATAATGAACTTATTCATATTGATTTCCACTCAATTTTTTCCCATTTTTTTGAACTTCAAACTTCTTTGTCAGTTATTTACTTGCTGTGTTATTATTATAAAAAGATCGTTGTTTTCCTGTTATATTTCACTGATACACAAAAAAACAGGATTTATAATTTCTTTCAAGAAATTTTGGACTTTTTTCCAATATTTTTGTAATTAATTACACCAAATTATGAAAAAACCATAAGCGTATGAGACAGAAATATTTCGATTCCATTACTTTTCAATTTTATTTCGAAAATTGCATTTTTCAAATAATCGAACAAGTTAATAATTAACAAATGAAACAAAAAATTTATGTTTCATTCAGTTTCCCATTGCTTTTTTTTCAGCACTTAATTTTTTACTTTCATTTGACAAATCACATTATTTTGAATTTTTGGCGAGAAAAAACAGAGAAATGGAAGAATGATTTCCACTCTAATTGACTATTGTTCTCTTTGAGAAATGACGTTATCTGTATATTGTTTGAATTAAATTTTCCCCTACTTCCCATTTCTCTACAATGTTTTTACAAAGAAAAACGAATAAAATTGAAAATAAATGACAAACCAATTTATCGCTATTTCAACAACTTAGTAATCGAAGTTTGCTTTCTGATTCATATTCGGTTGTTACTGGATTTATCCTCTCTATAAAATTAGTTAACAATTCTACTATGATTAATATTCAACTTTTTTTAAACGAGTGTCGATAACGAAGGAAGGAAACGGGTGTGCATGCACGCATGCGCAGGGCTGGGAATGGATGTAATTATTCAATTTCTTAATTATCAACTCTTTATCAATTCCAAAAATTATGAAACCTACAGAAATCGATTCCCCAAATGATTTTACGTAATTCCCAAGTTAGAAATAAAAATACGAAATTTTCGCTAACTATACGCTTTAATTTAAAAAAATTAATAATTAATTAACGAGATCTTCCCAAATTATGAAATGTACTCCTTAAATTTCCCCAAACTATCTCCAAATTATTTCATAGGTTAATTAATGATTTCCATTAATGCGTGCGCCAAGTATACGGCGGTGCAGAATTCCTCCCCAGGGTTCCCGACGTTTCGACATTGCCCATGACTGCCCTACAGTAATTTGAGCGAAACGTTTCCATACATCAGGAACGCACGGATTCAAACCATGCAATATGGCCGCAGTACGAACCGATAATTCTTCAATTCTATTTTTCGAATTATTTGTCTGGAAACTTAAGTTTTTCAATGTCCCAATAAAAACTCAAAAGGATAGTGAGCAGAATCATTCACTGGTTGTCTGTACGAGAAAACGCTCTAAAACTACGATTTATTGAATTAAAGATGAGAGCATGCAGCTCTATGGACTTCATGTCTTAAATTTCAATTTTCGAAAAAAAAACTTGCAAATACTTTCGGAAACGAAGGTTTTTCCCGTGTAAAGCAAAGCAAAGACTTTAGGTTTATTCTAAAAACTGTAAAAACAGTTTTTCCGACAAAATATCGCTAAAACACTTGGATATTCATAATACTACAATGTTTGATATTGTAAGTAGGCAAGATTAGCTAAGAAGATATTTAACTCTAGACTTAAGATCTATTTTCTTGAGAATCATCCAAATTTGTGCATTGGAATTTTTTGGATTAACGAAACAAAGACTTGTGAGTAAATTCTATTAGCTAGACTTGGTTTAAGGAATCACATTTTGATAACGAAAAAATTGTCATGATCTTTCAAGTAAGCGCATAATATCTTAACAGAAGTTTTTCCTTCTCTACAGTAAAATAAATAGATTTTGTTGTTAATCTTTGAGTAATGAGTGATCCGTACAAATGGAAACATGCTATTCGAAAACGTTATCTTTTGGATAAGTACTAAATCTCTTGACTATTTTTTCTCTCTCAATACAAAATATCATTTTCTTTGAAATTTTTTAATACATGTTTGTAGATATGAGCACAAACAAACTTCGTAAAAAATATTTCTTTGTCAATGTAAATGTGATTAATGAACGTAATTAAGAAAATGCTGTCATTATACCTTTAATATTGTGACAGTTTTCTTGATTACACTTTTCTTTCGACATCATCAGCAAGTCTTAGGATAAGAAATGCATCATTGAGGTGTGGATCAGCAGTCACTTTAATACACCAAGAAGAAAAAGGGCAGAAGGGGGGGGGGCAGAATTAAGGCTGTTGTGTTATATATTTTTGTAACTTATCAGGTATAAAAGTGAAGTTACAATGGAAAATACATAGTTATATTTTAGCTTTCCTTAAGTGAGTGTCAAGATATTGTAAGCTAGCCGTTTTACAGTGCAAACTTTGCCATGAAGGCTGTTGTGCGACAGCAACCTTTAGTCAAACACCAATGGTTTCGTAGACAACGTACATACTACTAATTGAAGAAAAAGTGTTATGCATTTGACAATATTTTTTTAACATTTTGTGGCCACAAATCTCATTGCGGAATAATCAAAACAGGCCCCAGAATGATAATGCTTTTATATTTCGATAGGAATGATTTGTGTTTGCATCCGTCTTACTACCCCCTTCACTGCTTGTTTTTCCAAAATGAAAGCTGATCTCCATCTCAATTATCTTTATTCTATTCTCGGGTTTCTGCTAATTATCTCGTAGAATCTTCGCTTCCCTCTCCTCAATGTGCTATCACATCAAAAATTCTCGATTTCCTTTTTATTAAAATAATTGGCCCACGAAAATTCTCAAATCTGTATTGTTGTATTGTTTAATTATTTTTTTTCAACATGCATCCATTTTTGCAACAAAGTTTAAGGTTAAACAAAAAAGTCTCGATGAGACAGTCTAGTCTTCCATTAGGGCTTGAAAAAAAAAGGTTTAAAAAAAAACGAAATAAAATATAGGTAGAAACAAAAAATCCATTGAATGAAACATATAACCGATGTAACACTTCCATTCAGCCGCACTGCTTACACCCAACTCTTTCAGCCACAAATTATTGAATCAAATATCGATTTATAAAGAAAGGTGCGGGACCATTGTTATTGCTAATTTCATAATCAACAAGATCTTTTGGTGGAATTTAACATATTTGTCAAACTACCGACCTCGGTGATGTTATTTGGGTAATATTCGTATCAAATTGACAGAATTTTTTCATTTTTCTAAAATATGCCGCTTTCTTGAGGATCAATGAAAAATATCTGAATATCTACATGAACTGAATGATCATTAAAATGAATTAAAAATTTACCTTTTTGAAAACAGCTGTGCTAGGTTTTTCCACACTATCAGTAGATGGGTTAATGATTCCAGATGAAATGGGGGATTCATTTGCAGTAGACAGACTACTGCTGTTGTGAACCTGGGACTGTTGTGTAACCAGAATATTGCTGGTAGTGTTATTATTAAGGCCCGTTTGGCCTTGTTGCTGCTGGTTTTTCGATTCAACTGGAATAGGATTCGGATTTTGCCCTGAGTTTGGACCAGCTGATTGCTTTTTGGCTGACGCTGGTGGTACTAGATCCGCAGCAGCAGCGGGTACCACCGCCTCGCCCTCATCAAAATCCTCTTCTTCATTAAACCACATCTCTTCGTCTTCGTCAAGCTGCCGTTGATCACGACGGTATCGACTATTCCGTAAAATTGATGGTACACTAGAAAATTAAAATGAATATTAAGATTATCATAAATGTTGGAAGGATAGAGAATGCGCTTTTAAAAAATTCAGTATAACGTTTTTCAAAGCATTTATTCCGCTAATTGTTATTGTTACTTTCATTTGTATGTATTCATACTCGACATATTATGAATATGCCGTACATATAATAATTGAAAAAACTAAATGAATTCTAATAATATTTATCAAATGAATTAATGGATCAGAAATTATGGAAAATGTTACACTGAGTTTTCTGAATAAGGAAATTGTTTATTTAAATATTTAATCCAATAAGATAGAGTACTATCTGGCCTGGAGTGCAAGTGAGGCATGCCCAGACAGTGTGTTTTAAAAATCAAGTGATTCTCTTGGAACCCCTAATTTTTTCCCATTCTTTGGAACAAATCGTGAAAAACATACACGGCACGCAATGTACCCAAAATGTTGTAAAAAAAAGCTGTCTGCAGGACTCTTTCTTCGCGTATTTTATCTTCTCATCCCACTTGTGTAAAAAAACAAGCAGTTGGCTATTCCTAACGGTAGAAGAAATACGATTCTTACTTCACATGATATTTATTTTTTTTTTAATTTTATTTTGCCATCCATTTCATTGATGGTTGGCTTTCGAATAGAATAGCTGTAATCTCTCAGGTTTTTATTTGAACCAAGCGGTATATATATTTTTAATGCTTGTTATAGCCCACATCAAGACAAATATTTTGAGAAGGGAAAGAATCATATCGGTTGGATAGTTTTTGAGATATTCCAGAAATTAGAGCTACAAAGGAATGAGAATTTCTCAAAAGCAGCTGGATAGATTGGGCTGAAATTTGGCACACAGTCGTCATTAATACCTATGATTTGACGAAATGACGAATTTTTCTGAATTTTTTGAGCCGATTAATTCTACAATTTTCAAAAACGTGACCACTTGATCAAACTTCGTATTTTTACGTTTCAAACCATTCTACATCGTTCCCAAGCAAAATTGAGAAATCGAAAAATAGATGGATTTCAAAGCGTCCATTCGGAAGCAAAAAGGAGTTAAATTGGCCCACTCATTTTCAAGATATGAGACCTAATTGATTAACACAAAAAATCGAATATCTCCAGAACTACTGCGCTAATTAATGAAATCGGAACAGTCCCTATCAAAGGACGAAAATGTTTTCAAAATTTCAAAATGATATATCCATTTTTGCGGAGGCTATGAGGAAATGTGGAAATGTCTGAGAAGCTTTATACCGAAGGCTATATAGATTTTGAGTGATCTAGACAGGGGCCATCGAGACGAACATTTTAAAAGAAAGAATATTTCAATCGGCCGACTAGTTTTGCAAATATTTACAAAAAATGTTTGAAAAAGAAAAGGCTTTTCCTCGGGAACAATTGGACTGATCGAGCGGATTCTACGGCCAGAGTTAGTCCAAAGTAGGACCTATAATTTGACAAAATTTCATATTTTTTGGACTTTTTTTTGTCCTCTTATTGTCGTATTTTTTTAAATTTCATTTCCAAAAATCGGCGAAAGGAGGGGCCTACAGGCATGGTCGCCAAACTTCGTATTTTTACGTTTCAGACCATTCTGCATCATTTCCAATGAAAATTAGATGATGTCAAAATTGAACGATTACAAAGCTTCCATTCGGAAGCAAAAACAGTGCTCAAACAGAAGTAGAGGATGTGAATTACGGATTGAAGGGACCAACTGTCATCGCACTTACGGAGTTCATAGTTTACACCCATCTGTCATATTTTAACAAACTAAACTTTTAACTACTTTATACAAAAGAATAAAAACTTTTGAAAGAAAAACCGGAAAAATCCTCTAGAGTTTTTGCTAATGTTTTCGATGTATTGTATTTCTGGCCAACATTATTTGGTGTTCATTTTTTCAATATATGGGAACAAAGGCATAATTCGTCGAAAAGTTATTTTCTGAATTGTTAGACACCCATCTTCTTAATCAATCATTTTAACAGGATAAAATTCAAACAAAATATCGCGCTCAATAGAAGATCAATCCGGGTCTTGGCAGAAAATTTAAGAGTTTTAGAGTAGAAATGCTCTACGCTAAAACTCTTAAATTTTCTGCCCATTAACAAATTTAAGTACAAAAAAAATCTAAAATATACTTTGGGGTCAGAGTACGGATTGAGCAGTATGAACAATATAATTGAGTCGATGAAAACCTTGATTTAGTCACTTTTTGGAAAGCCGATATTATCACGGGAATACCCAAAATCGCCAATTATATACATAAGATTGGCAATAATCCGAACTGACTTCACGGAAATTTCTTTGAGTGTCACCCTCTTCTTTCTGATTCCTTTGTATGGAAGCCACAGTGAGCTCAGACTCAATTGTGGGACTGTCCTATCAGGGGCATTCCTAACGAATGCTGAAAACACCATTTTACCTTTCAAGCGTAGCTCTATCCCGGTCCTTAAGTTTATCTTGATGTTGTTCATATCTCATTTTCAATGCTTTAAATGTTTGTACATAATCAATTGTTTCCAATTCTTTCGAGAAATTTTCCACGACGTGAGAGCACAGCGATTTTATGTCCTCCTAAAAATGAACAAGTAAATACATAAGCATTCTGAAAAAATTGCACGGAATATAACTTTAACATTGAGGAATGAAAACAAACAAGGCCCTGAACTTCATGCGAATATTCTTAGCTACATCACGATCCTTATTGGCGTAAAGCAGATGTGAATAATTAATTCTACTTTATTTTAAAAATTTGAAATGAAATTTTTTGTTTAATTTTCGTCGCAGAAGTAAACATTTTGAAAATGATTATAGTACATTTCGTCAGTAGGCAGTCAGGAAATTTTCTAGTGATTGTGAGTGTAGCTGTCACTCAATCCAGTGGAGAGTAATAGTAAGCTGTGTATTTTTTATTGTTATATTGTAAAATGATAAATCTCTCTCAATCAATATCGCAACTTAGCACCATTCAAGAATTCTTCCCCGTTTTTTCTATAACCATTCAAGTGGTTCTCCAGCACAAATTTGATCCCAAATTTTAATAGATTTTAGACTAACAAGACAGAATTTAAACAAAAGATTACGTTCAATAGATCGTCCTTCCTGGCCTCAATACTAGTTTTTTAATAATGAATTAATCTTAATAATTAATGAGAATACAAATCCAATGGAAAAATGCCTGATTAGACTTTTCCCGAGGTGCGTATCTACTTAGAAAATATTTATAAACTTACCAATTTGATAAACTCAAACATCTCGAGAATGGCCGAGTCGAGTAGATTATATCTCCCATTATTTCTCGCAAAAGCATCGAACACAGGAGCAAAAAGATTTCCCTTAATAATGTACCTATTGTAAAATTCATCCTTAAGTGCAATAATCTTTCTCATAAACCTCAGCGCACATAATACTAGAAACGTGTGTGTGGACTTCATTAAAATAAGTATTTTTCTAAGCAGATCCTTGTTCAAAATGCAGTTCTTAATTTGATACATGTGATGTTCCACACAGAATGAGAGCAACTCGAGTATTAACCCAAGCAGCTGAACAGTCCTGTAGTCTTCTCTGACTGGTTTATCTCCAACAGTGTTTCCCAATAATGGTTCGATAAGTGTCACAATGGTGTTCTTATAGAAATAGTTGAGAAAATCAGTCTTCTCGGTTTTATTGACAGTGGCCATCATGTTCTCAGGATCGAGTAGCAGACGAAGAACCCCAGCCAGTTGGACAGCCCCACCAAGTTCAGGATCGGTATCTCCAACTAATTGTGCCACAATGACATTGATCAACATCTGATCAGGCTCAGTATTATTAATCTGCTGAAGAGTATAGTCCCTGACGACACTTGGTGAATATTCCACAATATAAGTTAGGATATCTATACTAGCTGTCTTCGTTTGTGCATCATTAATAGCTAGAGTTATCTCCAAAGCTGGAAGTATTCCGAGAGCTGTAAGAGTACGGTAAAATGCCTCTTTACCCTGTGGTTGTAAATTCTGGGAGAAATTACAAAATTCTTTAAGAAACAAAACAAGATCCCGTCGTTTGCTGATTGATGTTGACTCGTCAGTCAATTGTCGAAATAGTTCTGTCAGAAATCTTTCGTCGTCCTGAATTAATGTAACAATTTCGACTTTATTGAAAAATATAAAACTACTCAGTGTGCTCAGCATATTGTCCTCGAACACACTTGGAGTTGGTAGAACAACGTCTTGGATGTACTGGACACGATAAGTTTGATGAATTTTAGCCAAAAGTTCGGCATTTGTTATTGGTATTGCTTGTTTAAATCTTGCTAACTGGCGGAGATACTCCCGGTGTCTTTTTGGTTGGGTCAGAGTTGGTTCATACTCAAGACAGCCGACTACGTCGAATATTACATCCTCAGAGAACATTACCTCGAACAGGGCGTTTTTATTCAATAGAAATATATTTTTAAAGATGTCGTACAGGTGGTGTAAGCCCTCGATATTTTCCAAATCTTCACATGTGTGGAACAGATTTAGAAGTTTCTTTATGTAGCCTTCAGATTCGAGGGCCATTGCGAGCTTTTCTTTTCGCACTGGAGTCGAAAGACAATTACCAATCAGTTCGTTAATGTCCTCCAGACGAGAGAGTTCACATGGCGGAAGTTCGATTGGAGGAGCTGAGTCCGACATGTCATCAAAACGTTCATCTTCCGACTCTTCGACAATATCCTGGGTGATTTCAACAGACGGGTCTTTGCCCTGAACTTGACAAATCTTTTCCCAAATCTCGTCGCAACCAGCTTTTTCCTGAAAACTCAGGGCCAGGTCGAAATTGTCACCTTCTGACCATACTATCAAAGTGTCCTGCAACATTTATTACATTTAAAGTAGGGATTAAGTCGAAAAATATTTGGGGATTCAAAGAACATACAACAAACTCTCTTGCTCTCTATCTCGCTTATTATCAACCATACGATGAGAGTCTCTTGATATTCACAAGGATACATACCACGGCTATTTATTTTGCTTATATTTCAAACATAACATCCAATAGAAATCAAAGAACTCATCTGATAGGACAAGGAGGAACGTTCAATGTGAATCCATTAATTTCTCGTCTTTGGTATATAAACTAGAGCAAGTAGAGGTGTCATGGAATGCTCATAATTAATTACTCTAAAATGCCTATTTATAACTTCCACTACAAATTATTGCATGCCCTACTGCATGCTGGAGTATAGAAAGTGGAAACTTATGAGAAATTCTACACAGTCAGACAAAATTCCTAAAATAATTTTAAAAATTACGGGTTTCCCAATGATTTGACAACAGAAACTTGTAGCAAATTTTCTTATTTTGCCGAAAATATAGGAGAATTCTTTAGCTTTACAGAGAAAAATCGATTAGTTCAGAAACGCGTATTGATCAGTACAGGTTAACTATGGAAGAAGCGGCATTCATGTTAATCCATTTTTGTCTAATTACCTTTTTGGTAATGATAATATTTTTGTCACTCAGTCCGTGAGGCAATGCTTTACAACCACTACGCAGTTGAAAAACCCTGCCTACGTCCTAAATGACAAAAAATATCGTTCGTCACTCGGCCGAAAAGAAGTGTTTTTCAACGGTCAGAAGAATATATTAAAAGTCTGAAGCAGAGAAGGTACAAGACAATAGCACATTTCATACCGGAGCCGTGAAAAACAGGTAATCCTCTACCATGAGGCGAGGATGACAAGCATGTAGGGGTGAAAACCGCAATGCGCGCTACTCATGGATCTAATTTGGACATATTCTCTTCGGACTTGGCGCGTAAAATTTAATCAACTTCACGCATATATCAGTGCCCAATGAAGAGTAGATCTTGCACATCCAGTCATTCATTTGAATTTGTGAACAAACTAAAGCTTTATTCTGCGTAATGTTCATTAACCTAAGTGGACAACTCCACACAAAATCTTACGTGGTTCGAGATCGTACGGATCTCAATGCTAATCATGTCCATTTATATGTATGGTTTTTGAGTAGATAAGCAAGAGTATGTTTGTTTTATGCCGGGCCTTAAAAAACAGATAATCGTATCCCACGAAAAATATTAACATTCAGACTGCGTAAACATTATTTTTCAAAAAATGGATTTCCGTGAAAAATCGATGAGCTAATAGGCATTCCTGAGAGAATTGTTAATTCCATCTTGACAATCTTTTACCTAAATGATGAGAATATACGACCAATAATAGTTGAGGAGAAATATACTAAGAGAAAAAAAACATAACTGTGGAGCAATTTAATAATTTGAGTTATACGTATGATTTTAAATTTAAAATATCTAAATATTTGTATACTACGTATGATTATTATTAATGGTGAATTTTGTTTTAATCATTGTAGAATAATTTTGTGAAGAATGATTTTGCGAAAGAAGAGGTAAACACTGGATAAACTCGAATTATCCTGTCCTCTGTTATAATTATTTTGTTATGGGTAATTCGGAATAAGAAAATGAACGTTACCTGTTGCTTCTGATATGCAGTATCCGGCTGGATCTTGCTTTCCAAAAGAACCGAGCCATCACTCTCGGCTCTGACGAGCAGCGAGATCCCCTTGAGTCGATCAACATACGGTGAGGACACGTGACCAGTACCACGGTCATCCCACTGCCTATCAGCATTCAGTGCATAAAGCTTGACTCTCCTCCTTGTATCCGTCATTCTAACTTCCTAATTCCAACGACAAGCAAAAAATCAATCAATTCTTCTTGTCCACTTTTATCAACTCTCAATGAATGAAGCCCTCGAGTCAGTCAAACTAAACAAATTACACGATTCGTTCTGCCCAAACGCAGATACATTATTTCTTACAAAAATAACTCCAATAAAAAAGTGATAAATAAATAAACTGAAAAAAATGACTAATCTGTCTCTCTTGTTATTATGGGCATCTTATACTATTATCATTATATCCGAAATAATTGTGATAATATCCACATTGACATTCAGCGTCTTTGAGGATTGTCATCGAGGCCAAAAGATGCACCACCACTTGTGTCTTCACTTGATGGCACTTCACCCAGTTTTCCTCTAAAGTTAACAATAATCTTAAATCCTCCAGCGACCAAATAAATTATTATAAATTCACTGTAATATTCGATGCTGGGAGTTGTTATTATTATTATGTTCGGTACAGAGTTATTAATCCTGAATTCATTAATTTCACTGGAATCACTCACTTTTTTCTCTTCACCCTTTTTTCACAAATAAAACTACTTGGGGTTGTTTTCTCTTCTTTGTTTATTTACAACAATAGTATGTTTATATGCGCAAGTTGCATAAGTCCTCTGTGGAACTGGCCACACACACTCGCATAAGAAATATTTCTGCATATATAGGATTTGTATATATATACAACTACAGTACACACATCTGCAACCAAAAGAAAACTGAGAGAGAAGGACCGAGGAAGAGAGAGACAGAGAGTCTAAGGGATATATTGTTCTGTCTATAGTTCCATACGCGGGAAATAAAAACCAATTTATTAGTTCATTTATTTATATTATTAAAAATGTCAAAAACGTTCGTTTTATTTGACTAATTTTAATTTGGCACTCTTTAAATTCATCTACTCGTTTCACTCCACGCAAATAATCATAATAGTTATAAGGATAAATTACTCTCTCATATTCATCATTTATTTATCCTTGACGTTGACCGGCGTTCACCGAAATGAATGACAAAATAGAGAATTAGATGTTTTTTTTGTAATTGGTGATTAGTTTATGTGCACTAGTACAATTAACAGCGGTCGCTGTGCTCTGGCAAGAGATACGATTGGATTGGGAAGAAGAAATTGTGACGAACCCTCTGACGATCTCACTCGCGGTCACGTGGGCTCAAAGATTTTCCAGCTTGATGAATCGTCTCAATCTAGTATCGACACTTGTTAATATTGTGGTTAATCGTTTTTTGTTATTACCCTGTCATTGCGATAGTGAATTTTATATCTCAATAAACTGACATAGACACTCAATAGCCACAACACTACGTTCCGCCATATTAGATCACAACAACGCGCCACGGGGTCCACTAGCCACGCACCACGGATTTAACCCGCCAACTTTCAAATTCATTTCCACGGTCTAACCAGCTTTTTCATATTTATGAGCTTTCCAAAAAGTCAAGTTGCCAACTTTTCCGAAGGGCTTAATTGGGGCTTTATAAACGGTGCACCGCCTCAAAATGATTAATATGCGACGTAGTTTCAATTTTATAACACTTCAAATCCGTCAGTTAACGGTAGCCGGCAATGAAGATATTATATATCTAAACCAGTCAGTAAAGTTGAATGAAGAAAGTCCAGCAACGTGAAAAAAAAATCATTACAGATTTTCTCTGTATTAGTATTATTCGATATTTCAATTGCATTTACGTTATTTTCCACGATGAAATGAGGATTAATAAGCAACAGTTATGGAATCCCTCACCAAAATAACTGTTTGTAAATAATATTCCCGTCACGATTGAGCGTAATTCGTCAGAAGATACTATACCTAATAATCTTTTATTGAGCTGTGGTATTTTGTTAATTTTTCATATTAAATTAGTCGTAAAGTTCGAAGTAGTAAAATACAATCAGTGGTTCAAAATTATTGGATATTTTTCGATAACTTTGATGTCTAGGAAAGAATGACAAAAATTCTACGGGTTGAAAATCCCAAAGGGGAGTTCCGTTGGTATTTATTCGACTTGAGTATACTGTATACAGTTAGCCCGAAATCTTATCGTAAGCGCGTGTTCAATGGCAGAAACGTGGAGTCACTGAACGGCAGAAATGTGCGCATGCCTAGAGGACTTGATATTAGTATAATATTTGAATGATACGAAATCCAAATTCTCTGGATTATGACGCCGCAGCGATGTGGGAAAATTGGTTTGGAGAGGAAAGAGAATATTTAGGAAACTGCTTGCTTTATTATGTGAAGTGTAAAAAAAAAGAAATATTGAACATCAGTCGTAGGTAACACGTTGAAAAATATTTTCATAAATAATCTTGATGTATCAGGTAGAATTCATTAGACTTACACATAGTTTGAATACTTGCAAGTAGTTAGGTGACATTGTAAACTTGATGGAATGTATGTATTGAAAGGCATTAGCAGTTGTTTAGCTCCGTGTAATTAGCCCCCCCCCCCCCCTCGCCAAGACTTTTCCGATTTTTCCAATTTTTGTTCATTTGATCGAGTTATGCTTGCTCATTAATAATCAACGCTTGACACTCATAATTTCTTTTAAAATTTGATTCCAAAACTTATTTCCCAATACAATTTTTATTAGATCCCCGTCTCTGCTGTTTAAATGTTTTCATCAATAATTATTGGGGAATCGTTTGTTTATTATTGATGGCCTATAAAAATCAATTGGAGAAGTAATCGTAAAATGCAAACAATTAATTCTCCATCCACACTGGAGAAGGCGATGGCAGAGATTATAATATGGCGGTGGGGAGCTATTTTCTCGCATTCTCTCCACGTCACTTTATAGTTTAATAATTTTGTTATCACGAATCACTGACAAATCGTGTACTACTAATTGATAGTCAGTAAATATGTCCTAATTCCATAGGAGTAGGAGGTAGACAATAAACATTTTTTTATGCTCCAAATACCGATTCCAGCACATTGAACTGAATATGGCCACTATGGCATGTATAGTGAATATTGTCAGAGGAGTAACCTCGGCCGTAACCCCCACTCTCCGAAATCCCCACTTGTGGCCGTGTTCCCCACCAGTCGAGCCGAATAAAACCGAAGTTACTTCTTTGGTAATATTCAGTATAGCAGTTTGTCGTCGTTTTGGAGCAGATTTCCTCACTTTTTGGCACTTGCCTCCTACTTGAGTAAGAGGGGGATATAGCCATGAAAGGAATAAAATCTCATCATTTTGTAGTTTAAATCCGTGTAATTAAGAAAAAAACGTGAGTGTCGAATTAAAAATTGTGTTTTATTCTGAGTGATATATGTGTGTTCAAACACTGTATCTAGCGACCTGCCAATATAAGGTTAGTTGACTCCCGTTTTGTTCTAACTCAACAATGAAACAGTCTGTACCATAAATGATAATGTTTCTATGTAGCTTGGTGTTTACGCAAAATAATTCGATTAGAATTGAACGCCAGAATTATTCGGTAAAGGGTCATCATGAATTCAATATTTAATTGGTTACTAGATTCGGCTGTTTAGTATTGCCATTTAGTAAGAAACGAAACATATATTGCATACAATCGACAAGTAATACAGGGGGAAAGTAATCTAAATGGTCAGTATCATTATCATTAAATCTTACTTATTTATGCAAATGCAGAACATTTTGTAAGGACTTGTTTTTTTTAATATCGCTCATGCTTTCCTTGCAGATACTTCAATGATTTCGGAACTTAACATAAATTCGGAGGATTATCATATGATTTGTGATTTCCAAAGGAGGAAACACTTGAAATTATCCACAAAATAACTTCATAAATATTAAAGGGTGAGTAATTCTTCTGCCTTTTGTTGCTGGTTTCTGACTTCACTTGTTACTTGTTTCAAAGGATAGGTGAAATGGAGTATTTATTTATTCCACGTACAGTGATACATAATGCTTGGGCTATTTGGATTAAAATGAGCTTTTTTAGGTGAGTAGGAATTAAATTTTATCTTCTCCTAGAAAAAAAAACTTTCCATTCAATTATAAGGTTCAATGAACTCAGTTCGATGAACAATGCGTATTCCAAATCAAATCAATTGCTTCTGGACCTTCTCATAAATTATTGGGTCCTTTTCACTCTTAATAATAAATGTTATCTTGAAATTGCACATAAAATTTCTCTCTATCTCATAAAAGACCTACAATTTTTGTATCGTTCCATTTGATTTTCAATGAATTTTATTTTTAGAATTATTTTTATCATTTTTAAATGTTCAAGTTTCATTCAATGCCGGAAAGCTTTTTTTACATTTCCATGATGGTCTATTTTTGCAATGAAACCAAAATTACGAAGCGTAATAGGTAGATACATGGAAATCTCAACTAATCAGAATAACTAATTTAACTAATCAATAAACGTACCAAAAAAGCGGCAATTGATGAAGGAAATGGTTTCCTCGCTGTGCCACCAACATCGTTAACTCTTCAGCAAGACCTGCCGGCTGAAAATCACGAGGTTCTCAAAAGGTTGAAAATGTTGAATCCCAAAATGATTTATTAGTATCCAGCTCTGATACACAAGTTTCAAACTTGGTGCCTACACCAATCGAATCGAATATCAACTTTCCTGCACCATTTCGGCACAGAACCCAGCAAACAACTCAAAAGAGATCTTCATCAAACCCAGTATTGAAGCAACAAGGCACGTCGCAAGATGGTGGTTCATCTAGAGGTCAGCGAGATTTTCGGGGAATTCGTGATGATACTGAAGATTCCAGATGCTCAATGACTTCTGGGCGCGAGAGTTCCAGCTCCATCATTGTGCCAGTCAACATCACAAAGACCAAATTCTAGGAGGAAGAAAAGCGACACAACGGCATTGGAAACCACTTTAATTTTCTTATGACAGACAGCACATCAAAGTCTGCAGAATGATAATGCAAACCCTCAAGTCGCTGAAGACACAGGCGGCAGATTGGCAAAATTGATAGTAGAAGAACTAAATAAACTTCCACCTAAAGAACAGAGGAAGAGACGGCTCGCTATGATTTAAATTTTATATGCACCATATCCTTGATCCACACATCTAACCAAAGTATTTAACCAAAAGTGCCTAATAATTAATTTTAATCATCAACTATGAAAAAAGAATTATCGACTCATTTGTACCACTTAGATATTCTCTCTGGCATGGACGACATCCAGTTATTCTTAAATATTAAATACTAATTTTTTTTACTTTTTTTCCTATAGGTTATTATCAACAATTTATGTTAAGTAAACATAAATGACACATGAGCAAACATTCGATTAATCATAGCCAGTGAATTGTGAAATTTCCTCCATAATAAGTCCTTTCAGTGTAAAATGTGAAGAGGAAAATATGGCTGCTTAAATTTTGAAACGAAATCACTTATTAGCCAGAAAATTGAATAATTTATGCGTGGCAAAATTACTCGGGCTGCATGTGACAACTTCTATCCATGCTTAACTACGCAATCGTCTTGATAATGAATGTAAATCGAAGAAAAAGTCATGAACCTTTCTTCGTTGCTCAAACAATTTCCAACGAAATCTGCTCATTACTGAAATATTTCGATAATCACAAAATAAGTAAATTAATTGAGAAATGATTTGAGTAAGTATTAACTTTCGACGAAAATTTCCAATCTTTTTTATAGTTAATTACATCCCTAACAGAGAAACTTTCTTAACCTTTGGTCGAAAACTCACATATTACTAAGAAAAATGGTTAATTAGCGAAAAGGTTTATCACCCTTACATTTTATACCATTTTATATTGTCAGATGTTACGAGTTACAATATTTTATATTATTTAATTGTTATATAATATAACGTCAACTTGATATTTGCACTTATTTTCGTACGCCTGTTTCTCTGTGCAGTGTATTGATTATTATAAATATACATTTTATAATAAAAAAGATTTATTGAAAATATTCTCATCATTTTGTTGGTACGACAAAATCATTAGTATGACAAAAAATTACACTCTCAGATCCTCCGTAATGATACAAAATACATATATACAATTTAAAAACACTGGATACCGAATCGTCCGGCTGAATCAAGATACGAGATAGCGTATCTGCCAAGTTGACGTCACAGGCAGAGGTGACGTCACAGGCAGAGAGCTGTCGTGTATTATATTACAGCTAACAACTCGCCCCTAACCCCTTAAAAAAACTTCAATTGCTTTTTTTCCCTTTAAACGCACGCTATTTTGCAAAAGTATCCTTAGATACATTATAT
>NW_011887895.1:134834-136540 GCF_000806365.1 Fopius arisanus | reverse complement strand
ATTCGTAAGTGGATTATTGATTGAATGCATCGATTGATAATTACGTAATTACTTCAGTCGTTACGGACATCTCATCATGTATAAGCATTACATCTCATTTTAAACTATTCACTGATGATCTTCCTCCCCCACTCTATGCCGTTGTCTAAGAATGAGAGTGTGCCACCATGCGTCGCTTATGAACGCGCCATCACACTGACGGGTACCCACTCTCCTCATACCGATATGCTATTTGACGTTCATTGGTGAATAGGTTAAGTACACGTCAGGTATACGGAATCCAATTGTTGATATAATAAGCTAAATCAAATCTCAATAGTTTTGGCGTTTTGCCAATTAGCGTGCGAACTCTAGCTTTGTCAATCATTCACTTCCTACGAAGTATGTTCATTATCGAACAGCCCCTGGCAGACCACTCGATAGGGTGGAATCGAGTTGTGCACTGAGTCGATAGGTGTTCGATATTCAGTCGATGGTAATGTTACCATTACCATCGACTCAATATCGAACACCTATCGACTCAGTGCACAAATCGATTCACTCTATCGAGGGCCTCTCGAGTAGACCTCGAATGGTCCGCCAGGGGCCCGGTGCGCCAAGTTGACTTTTTTCCGCATCAATTTCCTATGGACGAGGTGTGAAACAGTATATTTTATATCAGTATATCAGTAGGCCGAAAAAAACTTTTCTAGCGAAGATGAGGTTTGCAACAATCATATTGGTCGACAATTTTTTTTTGGCCGTATGACGCCCACTATTTTTTGTCATAACAGCCGTAGTCAGCGTTTCGTGGACGCGAAGCAAAGCAACACAGCCGTAAAACACTGTCTTACAGCCGGAATGAGAAAAGCCTTTATTAACAATAATCAATTTTCCAATCGGAACTAAAACTGCGGAAAATTATCCTAGTTGACGCTGTCAGCATAAACTTGGCATTTTTTAATATTTCCATGTTTTTTTAAAAAAAAGATGATATCATAATCAGTTCGCCTACTGTGTGATTTCAACTATTCAGTAATTGTCCCTTGTTTCTGTCTTGGAGGCGATCAGATTCACGTGGACTTGGCGCTATTTTTTCACAAAATTTTGTTGTGATTTTTTAAATTTTCTTTAAAGATATTTACAATTTTGAACTCATTCAGATGGACGCCATGATCGTGAACAATTAATTATCTGGAATATCATTAGAGTGGAATCTTTTGCGTACACGGAACCTCACGTTGTAGCGCGATGATCACTCGAAAGCGCAAGACCAGGGGAATGATTTTGCGCGTTTTTCCTCGACTTAAAACTTATTTTTTTGCTCCCGTTAGGAGGCGTTTTGCGGCGTTTATCAGATGCGTTTTAGAACACTGAAAAGTTAGGTATGTGGAGGTTAAGTAAATAATTGCATAACCTAATATTATTCCATTGGCCAAATTATTGGTAAACTACTCGACCTCTGAGTATATTACGAATATCTCCGATCCACCGATAATTTATTACTCAATCCATCGTCAATTGTTTGCAACAGTTTGATAGAAAATTCAATTTGAATTATCACCGCGCCCGTGTTCACAAAATCTGTACACAACGCCTGCATTCCACGCCCCCTAACGAGAGTAAAAGAATAATTTTTAAGTCGGGAAAAACGCGCAAAATCTCTCGGCACTGTGCATTTGGAAGAAATATAATTTTTTTATTAACTTTTCAAACTTTTTTCTTCA
>NW_011887895.1:123725-132499 GCF_000806365.1 Fopius arisanus | reverse complement strand
AAATTCCACCAAATTACCACCTAAATATTTATGAAGAAAAAAGTTTGAAAAGTTAATAAAAAAATTATATTTCTTCCAAATGCACAGTGCCAAATCTCTCCCCTGGTCTTTCCGAATTATCGCTACTCTGGGGCTCGCGCTCTGCCTTATCTATACCCACGCCCTCCGAAAATTACCGACACTCTTGCCCTCGTGACCTGTTTGATTCACAGGTACACCCGCAAAATTAGTTCGACTAGGGCGACCAGACAATTTCGGGGTTAAAGCCTCGCCATTGGCGTTAGCAATCTCCCCTATAATCTCTGCTATTACAATGTTATACAATGGTGCTACTCACAATTCCTCCCTGATGACCGAAAACACCATACTGGGTGTGAGTACTAGTGTCTGCGCATGCGCCGATGTAAACACTATAGACCTTTTTTTAAATTAATTAAAATCTAATTCATAATTACGTGTAAAAGAATGAAACCAAGGTATTTATTATCTACAAACGATTTGCTTCCCATTGGTTAATATTATTTCGGTCTACAAATAAAAATTAGTGGGGTGGGGTCCTAACTTCCGATCATTATTTTGTTTAATTAATTAAAAAATAATGAAGGGTCTACAAAATTTTTTAATTGTATTACAATGATGTACAAAGGTCCTACTATTGATCTAAATAAAAAAACTAATGAATTTTCAATAATGTGGTGCCAACTACCAGTCACCAAAAATCCCTCCACCCGAGCCTGAATAAGGATTGGTGACGTTACGCGCTCAAGTATGCAGATCGTGTAGATATATACGCACGCGATCGCTTACGTAAAATCCACGTGTAAGGTAATCAGTTTGTATTCTGGTGTATTTAAGAATAAGCTGTGCATATTTTTTTATAAAATCATACTACTCACACTTTGTTGTATAGTGTTTATGGATCTGGAGAAACGCGTTAGAATCAAATAGATTCTTGATAGGATAAGTTTTTAACCAAAGAGAGTCTGAACATGGAGCTGGCCGGAAAGATGAATACAATAAGGCAGACAGAGTTGATTGGCTTTACTGATCTGAAACATATTGAAAATGACGACGAAAATGAAACTCCACCCAAATTAAAGACATCGAAGAAATCGGGAGGATTCCAGGGAATGGGTTTGAGTTTTCCTTTATTAAAAGGAATTTTGAAAAGAGGCTACAAAATTCCTACTCCCATCCAACGAAAGGTAAATAAATAAGGAGAAAAAGTTTCGAATAGTTTCGTTTTATGCTCTTCAAGTCTCGATACCAAGCTAATACATTCGCATAATAATTCTCGATAATTGTTATGTGAAGCCATCACATTTTTATTTATTTCAACTGGAATCTATTTTTCATTACAGACAATTCCAGTAGCACTAACGGGTCGCGATGTAGTGGCTATGGCTCGTACAGGCAGTGGTAAAACTGCTTGTTTTCTCATACCCCTGTTTGAAAAGCTCAAAACGAGAAACGCCAAGGCTGGTGCTCGAGCAATCATCCTCTCTCCCACTCGAGAACTCGCTCTGCAGACCTTGAAATTCATCAAAGATGTTGGCAAGTTTACGGGTCTAAAAGCCGCCGTAATTCTAGGAGGGGACAGCATGGACAACCAATTCAGTGTTCTTTATGGCAATCCAGATATAATAGTTGCCACTCCTGGTCGTTTTCTTCACATCTGTGTCGAAATGGACTTATCTTTGAAAAATATCGAGTTGATAGTTTTCGATGAAGCTGATCGACTTTTTGAGATGGGCTGGGGAGAGCAGATCCATGAGATCACCAATCGTTTGCCAGAGAATAGACAAACGCTGCTGTTCTCTGCGACATTACCTAAAGTTTTGGTGGAGTTTTCAAAAGCTGGACTTAGTGATCCGATCCTTATCCGTTTAGATGTCGAGAATAAACTGCCTAATGAGTTAACTTTGGCTTTTATAACCTGTAGGGAAGAAGAGAAATTGGCGGTACTGTTATGCCTTTTGAAGTATGTAATAGCCAATGACTCTCCAACAGTTGTATTTGCAGGTATGATAGATAATAACAGTAGTTATATACGGCGGAATTACATTCAAAGCATACCGAAAATTTTATATCTCACAGAAATATTCCAAAGTAGCATAACCTGGAATTTAAGTTTTTAATTTTAATAGGCAACGTATCATAACATCACGTGTCAGTCTTTAGTGAAGGTATTAGCTATTCAACCAAAATGTTCTAAAACAAAGGATGAAACCCAGCTAAAACGAAATAAGTCATGTTTACCGTAAAGAAAAGTTCGTGAGCGACCGAAACTTCCATAGTAGTAACCATAGGAAATCTCGATTCAATCTTTTCTAGTGTGGAAGGATTATATTGGAAGATGAGGATTCTTATTCCATTCCTTTTGAATAATTGTTTCAGCCTAGCCAATCATTGGCTTTCTTTCCACTCGGAAAGCTGCCAACTGCTGTACAAAATTCATGGTCAGTTAATGAATATTTCGGGATGCACCCAACACAGAGATTGGTTCTAGCTTTCTAGTCTTAATTATTATCTTATATGTGATAGATATTCACGAAATATTCAGAGCATGTCAAAAGCTAACCGAAATTTAGCTACAGATGAATTGAATATTATATACTTATTTTCTGTATTTCATCCAAACTAATTCTATATCCTACGACCAGCTTACATTAAGCTTTCGTATACTGCCACCGTTCCATTTTCTCACTAAATTGCACTTGTTAATAAAGAAAAAGCTTGCGTAGTCGCTAATATATGAATAAAATTCCACCAAATATTAACATTTTTCGAAACATCCTCTTATGATAAATCATAGAACTTGTTTGCAAAATAAGTGATAATTTTTCTTTCTTAAGTGCCAATAAAACACTCCAGTCTTTCACACCCGCTTGCCACAAATTAGCATTTTCATTCTAAATTGTGATTGAAATGTTGATTGTTAGAAAGCTGGGTTTAATCCTAATTTTTCAATATTTTTGCATTGAACAACTAAAACGATAATTAAATTGAGAAAAAAATTACTAGTCCGTACATAATTAAGTTTTTTTAGGATTTTTCAACAGTTTTTGATATATTTTAATTTACAGTATGGATGCTTCAAAAGAAATTATCTAAAAAATGAATGCTTTCTCTTTTCAAGTCACTGGTGACATTTTTAATCTCCCTAGAAGAATCTAAATGTTTCCCCTGAAATATGAGTATATGCTCCAAAAGAAACTAGGAAAAATGCTGAATGTTTGGAACGATCGCTTTTAGGTTCCACACTGGATTAATTTCCATGAATAGAG
This sequence comes from Fopius arisanus, assembly GCF_000806365.1. Classification (NCBI taxonomy): domain Eukaryota; kingdom Metazoa; phylum Arthropoda; class Insecta; order Hymenoptera; family Braconidae; genus Fopius; species Fopius arisanus. The sequence continues at coordinate 129,212 of NW_011887895.1, read as the reverse complement.
ATTTGTACAATCACAATAATCACAGTTATGATCTGACGTGACAAATTACATCGTGTCAGTCGTCTGAAGAGTTGATACGGTTTTTTTCCGTAAAGTATATTTCGAATACTGCTTTCATTAGAATTGTTTTTCAAACAGAAAAATAAATAATCTCTCAAAATTTTTAGATTTTTCAATAGTTTTTGTGACCATACACTCATATTTTTATATAATAGCAAGTCAGCACAGAATATTCTGAAAAATCATCGCAAAGAAAAACATTTTGTAAATAAATGGGGGCAAATCGATGACCTTTGTTGTTTAAAAATATTTAAATAAAAGGGGCGAACATTGTCCAAATACATATTCGAGAAATAATCCCAGCGGACTTCAGCATAACACAATTGACTTCAAGTTGTTCAGCTAATGCGTATTGATCTCAAACTTTTCTAATTAATTTTGGGAAATATCAGAGATGAAATATTAATTGAAGACCCACATGAATTATCTATCGAACCTAATCTTTTGTCTAAGTTCTTTTTACCTTTGTATCTAGCTTTCATTCAATCCAGTGTAAAACAATGGTAAGCTGTGTATTTTTGATTTTTTTATAAACTTTGTAAATCTCTAATAATATTTCCTCTTTTTTTTCATTATCTTCATTATCATTAACCATTCGAGTGGTTCTCGCGACGCGAATTTGATCCCAAATTTTAATATATTTTCGGTGAACAAGATAAAATTTAAATATGAGATTGCGTTCGATAGATAGCCCATGCGTGTATTAAAATAAAATAAAATCCTGAAAAAAGATGAATACTGCAATAATTGAGATCGAAAAAGTCTAGGAAAGTGTAAATTGATGGTGGGATTATATGGTAAATGGTTAACGGATAAAATATTGACAAATGTTCCATCACATGTCCGTTCAACTACTTTGGTCTTGCGGGAATCTAACATTCGCATAACATTAGCATTAGATGAGAACTATTATTTAAGTGTTTCATTGAATACTGATATTGATGATATAAATTTTTGTGACATCGCTTTTACAGCTACAATGCATCATGTCGAATATATCCATACAATCCTGGACCAAGCAGGAATCACAAACACTTTCATTTATTCGAATCTGGATGCGTCAGCCAGGAAGATCAATGCTGCCAAGTTCCAGAGTGGACAAGCGCGAGTCCTCGTAGTAACCGATGTGGCAGCTCGAGGCTTAGATATTCCACATCTAGATAGTGTCATCAATTTTCATTTTCCGGCGAAAAGTAAATTGTTTGTACACAGAGTCGGGCGTTGTGCTCGAGCAGGACGCTCTGGAACTGCTTACAATATTATTTCCAAAGATGAATTCCCATATTTATTGGATCTCCATTTATTTTTGGGGATGGAAATCAATATTTTGTCATCAAGTGGTGAGACCGATGAGACGGAGAAGTAAGTCTAGAATGAAAATAGTTACTTAAAATCATAGAAACGCTGTGATAGATTAAAACCAACATATGAGATATTTGGTGCCGAATGAACTGGGCTCTGACCCCCTTCCAATATTGACGGCGATTTTTTATATGATTGAGTCGATTCAAAAACATTTTCTTGATTTTTTTTTAATTCTTTAAGGTTTCAATATTAGATTATTTTTCTTTCCTAATGTTTTAATTGAGTTTATAACGAAAAAGACACGAAAAATTGAAAGAACTATTTTTCGAAAGATATATTCTCTTAAATTTCTTGCTAAACAAATTACACCATTTTTAAACTTCCAAGCATTGTTTTGAGCCATGGTAGAAGATGCGGAAATGATTGCTTCTATTTTACACTCGACTTTTGAAGTTTTTGAAAACGCATTTTCAAGACAATTATCAATTCGTAACGGAATCCCAGTCGCAAAGTCAGAGTCGCAAAGTGTAATTTCTGTTGATTTTAATTTATCTGAAACTCGTACACTGGAACTCGATCTACATTTCGAAATCCGTTTATCGCGATATTTATGATCCATTTATATTTATAATAAACCGGCGTAGAAGTGGAAAACAAGAGATTTAAATGTTAATATTTAAATTTTGATGCACGTTTTGATAACGCCAGATCATAGCCTGGTTCACTTGGCATGGAATACTTTATACACTAATCATGAAATGATTTCTACGCCTTTCATCTTTTAGATAAATTTTTTTTTTCACTTAAAGCCCGGTTTTAATATCGGATTATCTCGTATAGATAGTTTTTTATCTGAAACTTTGGTACAGTCCTGCATGAAGCAGAGCTACACCACATAAAGCATTTTAGCCTAAATGCATTTAGGCTAAAACAAAAGTAAAAAAAAAAAACAGAAATATAGAGTCCGTTTTTTTTTATTAAAATGGGAGGGTAATTGTACAAAAGCACAAGTTGGAAATATCTGATTTGATGGAGCAGGGGGGGATAAAAAAAATATCTTTCTGTACTGTTGGTGGGGCATTATTTCACAAAGTCGTTCCCTGAAAAATTATTAAAGATTTTTAAGCTTTTTTTAGTTATAATTTCCGTACCTGGTCACTGGCAGATGTCTCCGAATTAGATATAAAAATGGCGATCAGCTGTCAATTTAACGGGTGCGATGAGGGGAGGTACAAGAAGTAGGATGAACGTTGCAGAGTTTAGTTTTGATGTGAAAATTAAATTATTTCGGTATGCGTTCATCCTACTTCTTGTACCTTCCTTCATCACGCCCGCTAAACTGACAGCTGATCGCCATCTCAATTTTTCGCTATCTAATTCGGAGACGTGTGCCAATTATGTGGTACAGAAATTATGATTGAAAAAATCTTAAAAATATTTAATAATTTCTCAGGAAATAATGCCCCATCAACCGCACAGGAAGATATTTTCTTTTATCCCCCCCCCCCCCTCCTCCTGCTCCGTCAAATCAGATATTTCCAACTCGTGCTTTTGTACAATTATCCTCCCGTTTTAATAAAAAAGCACCGACTCTATATTTTTATTTTATTTGTGACTTTTTTTTTAGCCTACATGCATTTATGTGGTGTAGCTCTGTTTCATGCAGAACTGCACCAAAGTTTCAGATAAAAAAACAAAAACAAAAAACTATTTATACGAGATAATCAGATATTCCAACCGAGCCTTCAATCAGCAATTTTGCAAGGGAAACATTCTCAAATATGTTTTTCGGGACATTTAAGATTTTAACATATGTTGTGTGGAATTTGATCCATAGCTAATAGTACAAGCTTTAAATTTTTCTAGTTTCTCGAGGCATGGAGCAATTGGTAAAATGCCACCAGAAATGATCGAACAAGAATTAGCCGAACTTAACTGTTGGCACAACACTATGACAGATCTGGAGAACATGTCTCGCGTTGCCAGAAATGGATATCTACAATACTTAAAATCTCGTTCGCCCTCCTCTGTCGACGCTGTCAAACGATCGAAACAGCTCGACATTGGTGATGCAGGTGTCTTTAAAGAGTACGGCAATCTCTCTCCCAAGGCTGGAGATTTTCTTTCTCAAATGAAGAAGTATCGCCCCTCAGGAACTATCTTCGAAATAGCAGTGAAGCCTTCATCTACAGATTACAAAGTAATGAAGACGAAACGACAATTTCACCAGAACGTAATCAAAACATTTAAAGAACATGAAGATGAACGTAAACAAATCGGTAAAAACTTCATAATTGAAAAATATGCAAGACCTCAAACTGATGACAATTGTTCTTCTGAGATCGCCGGAATTTTCAGCCAGATTATCATTCCCAAGAAGAGGAAACTGAATGATCTATACAGAGAATCTAGGACGAAGAAGAAAAATAAACTACAAGATCCCAACTTTTATATTCCCTACACAGCTTCTGATAAACATACTGAGGACGGTTTAGCTGTTAATAATTTTGCCAATGCCGCTGAGCACGTTCAAATGGAACTCACTGCTGACAATGAAGAATCCCGAAGACTGCAGAAACAGGTTAAGAAGTGGGATAGAAAGAAGAAAAAGATGATTACTGTTAACAGCAATTCTAAAGTCGGTAAAATTAGGACCGAGTCTGGAGTTTGGATTCCAGCTACCTATAAAACAAATCGGTATGACCAATGGAAGGAAAAATCAAAAATCGATGATGAAGTGAATGGAACTGATGAAGAGGAAGGAGAGAATCACAGGCTTAAGACGACGTCAAGTACACACTGGGCAAGGCACAATCAAAAGTTGAAGAATAAAATAGGAGGGAAAGGAGAGCTTAAGACACTGGAGCAAGTCGCCAAGTTGAGAAAAATACAGGAGAAGAAAAAAAATAAGGGAAAGAAGCCGAAGAGGTCTAAGAACAAACGAAGAGGAAAATGAGGGCATAAACCTATAGACTTGGAGGTTTGTGGGGAAACCTTTTGAAATAATAAAATAAAGTTTTGTCTAAGTAAAGTGTTGGTAAATTTATCTGGACCTTGTATGGAACATATTCGGAAAAAATGATAGCCGAGAATAAGGTTAAGTATCCGAAGGAATGAGATTAGGCCGAGTTAAGTTACAAATAGTACATTACATACCTAGGCCAGTAAAAAAAGTCTCAGATCACATGACATTGTTGACTGAAGCGAAGTTGAGACTGACGAACATATGATCTAGGGATTTTTTACTGGCCCCGCTGTGTATACGATTTTCTGCTCTACGAGCCAGAAAAAGCTACATTGAGCTTTTGGGTCGAACGGCAGAAAAATTAACTAAACGCACTTTATCACATTCTCACCTACTAAAAAACAAACAGTGCTGTGGAGGCTATATAACAGGTGAAATATGATAGCTACTCTTTAGAGATATTAATTTTTCTTCTACTTTGAGTTCTATTCATTTCATTAATATTGATTAATGATCATATGATTAATGATAATGACGGCGCTGCATACAGTGCGCTCCCACATTTTCTTCATTGTTGTTGGAAATGAGAAGATAAATTCAGTCGAGACGGAACTTGCACCATCAATCATTACATTAATCAATATCAGTTAATAGTTAAATTGAATAAGTTTATGGGACACTTCCATTGGAATAACATGTCGTAATCGACCAAAATGCAAGCAGCCAGCTGTTGGATCTAGATACGCGATAGCGTATCTGCCAAGTTGACGGCATAGGTAGAGAGCTGTCGTGTATTATATTTCACCTAACAACTCGCTCCTAACCCCTTAAATTAAACAAACTTCAATTGCTTTTATCCCCTTCAAACGCACGCTATTTTGCAAAAGTATTCTTGAAACATTATATAAATCGCGGTTGATCTTTCTGATGAGATTGTTACTTTTTACACTTATTACACTATTACAAAAATAACTCCATAGCAACGGATAAGAAATCACTTTTTCAAAAGTTTTGTTTCGAGAGCGTTACTATTCTCTAGCGCTGTTTGGGTGGGCTGTTCCAGAGATTATAGGGGAGATTGCTAACGCCAATGGCGAAGCTTCAACCGCGAAATTGTCTGGCCGCCCGAGCCGAACTAATTTTGCGGGTGTACCTGT
>NW_011887895.1:106846-121375 GCF_000806365.1 Fopius arisanus | reverse complement strand
TGCCCTCGCGACCTGTTTGATTCACAGGTACACCCGCAAAATTAGTTCCGCAAGTTCCGCTAGGAAATTTCGCGGTTGAAGCTTCGCCATTGGCGTTAGCAATCTCTCCTATAATCTCTGCCAGGAGCTCCTCTTGTTTGTTACCGCTAGCTGTTATTATCAGTTTATTAGAAGAAACATAATGCAAACAGTTAATAGTTTCACTATCAATCACTTGCAAACGATTCCGCATCATTTGAACCCCTGCCGAACCGTCTATCATTCATTTTCGGAAAATATGATGCCAACTTTCGGACAGATAGCACCACATTTTATAATTCCTTAAAAAATTCATAAAAAATTATTTGAGCACTTGCAAAAAGAAATGTTCAGCTAGCTTTCACTTGCAAACCAATTGCATACGATATAAATTATTGTAATAATTAATGTATGCCATCAGAGTGTCAACTTTCCGGAGCTTAAACAGTAGCAAGGAAGGGGTTAATCTGTCAGCGATGCAATTTCCAACGGGATCATAATATTAGTTGCATACTAAAGATAATTCGTTTAGTCTGTCATTTTTGATACTATTCATTCTGTAATTATTCATTACATACAACCTCAATCATTCCGTTGTGCTCTTTCTTTTGAGTTTTCGTCGTGCGGAGTTGGTAGACACATCGCAACGTGTAATTTCTCATATTAAGAACAGGAATTTGCACACTAAATTGTTGTATTTGTGACGATTCTCTAGGGCTCACATTTCGTCACCCCCAGTATTCATGAAGAATACAAACAACAAATAAAAAATTTGGAATCATCCGTACGGCAGTGTAGCTGAGTTTTGGAATAAGGAAAACATGAAGAGTGTCAAAAATTATTGTTTACAGCGACCTGTGTGTGAAACAGTGGAAACGACGGAGAAGTAGGGGAGTATCCCTCCAGTAAGGAGATAATCATAATCGTGGATTATCTTCAAAAAGAGGCAATTAAACAACGAAACTCAACATTTTAAGTGATTGTGGCCTGATAAGTGATTTTTGATACGCATATCATTATTGAGATGGATGGAGCAGTGCTCATACTGATTATTGCGGCATCAACAAATTGATGTAAACTCCATTTTGTTCAACTTTATTATGATAATAAATGACAAGTGACCATAATATGTACACCGTTTTATGCTCCATGTCTTATGGGCAAATAAGTGATCAGGAGATTTTGGAAACAGTATAGAAATAGTTGTCATTAAACATAGGTTATGGAGAGTACACTGTGAACTGTGACATATCCATACATTATTTCTATTTGGCGTCGTGACAAGTGGAATCGTGCGGAAATTATTGGTGAGTTCAATGGTAAATAACCGAGTAATTTTTCAATATAGAAAGGGATCGAGGACACGTAGTTAACGAAAAGTTTTTTTTTTGGTTATGGTCAAGTAGAAATCGTCGCGGAAGTTAATGTCATAGGAAAAAACGTCAGGCAACTTTTTAGTAGGATAGGTATATCACTTGCAATCAAAAGTGACTTTTCATCATGTTTTCATAGATTTGTTTTTTTCTCTGGGTTACTCCAGTCATTGCTTGCATAAAAATTCAAGCAATCGAATCCTTTTTTGTTACACTTTAGCACTTCAATTCATCAACGAGCTGTTAGGTTTTAACCCACAGCCAGTTTCATATACAACATATTTTTCATACATTCATACGGCAGTATGTTTCTCAAAACGCTGTGATAAAATGGAAGAAGCATGGTTTCCTGTGGTGAAAGTTTATTTTTTGGTACCGCAAATTTACTAAATTTTTTTTGAAAAAAATAATGAGGTCTTAGAATGAAAAACCTGGATTTTTTACTCCTTTATGATGAAATCTGATGGGACATGAAAAACAAAAAAAATATAGCCACATTCACTTATAAGTAATAAAAAAACGAAAATTAAAAAAAAAAACAATTTCTAAATCCGTTGATATTTATGGGAGTTACGCTTTTAAAAGCTGAAAAAATGACAAAAAATCATAGCAGGTTCTTGGTATCGTCAAAAAATCTCAAAAAACGGAATAATCATCTAATGATATGCAGAAGTAAGCGTTTGAAGTTCGTTGAGTTCACTCAGAATACTCCATCCACATCATAGAGAATACTATACCTAAAATATGAGATTTAGAACGTAATTTACGGGATCTCGTACAGTACGGATTCGGAAACGTAAATTACGGGCTAAAACCACCAAGATTACGTCTAGAAATGCCGTAAATTAGATTTTTTTAGATTAAATTTTTATGCAGTAAATTACGATTTCTAACGGAAGCTATGGAAGAAGGCTTAATTATTTCTCTCAGAATTTGCCATCTTAGATTTCTTTTATCTTTCAAAATTTTCAAAATTTCGGAAATTCCCTTTGAAAAATGTTGAAAGAGAGTCACTGAAAGTCATGTTCAAATGACGGTATCTTCAAATGTGAAGATTTGATGTTTCCCAAAAAAGTTTTTCTTATAAATGTCCTCGCATTTACGATCCCGATCATAGAGGACGATAAAGGGAGTGTAAATTACGGGGTCGGACCCCATAATTCACCAGATCGAAATTTATAATTCACTGTGTGGGTCCTCGTAATTTACGTGTTCGGAATCGTAATTTTCGTGATCGACCCATAATTTACGCCATAAAAATCGTAATTCACGTTTCGATCATACCTACATGGAAAGTTCGATTTTACTTTCCAAATGACCGGAAGAATCTGAAATTTCGTAAATTACATTCTCAATCTCGTATGTGAAGTATAGTGTTTTCTGTGTATATAGTTGAAGTTTTTTACAAATTTATTACGACTTTAAATTTGGTTTTTGTTTTTTATGTCTATGCTGGAATTAATTAACCCCAGAAAAGCCATGAAAAATAAAGGCCAATTTGTTTTGCTCATTTATTTGAAAGATTGTGCAACCTTAGCGAGCCTTTCATAAAGTTTGCACTGCCAATATAAATGGAGTAATAAAAGAAAAAAATAATTATTAATTCCACCAGCAAGACTTCGTTCCAGTCACTCCCATTGCGACCATGAGAGTAGTCTGATGACCTGTCGAATGGCTGTGCAATCTCCTTGGGTTCCTCCGGAAAATTGCACAAATCAGGAACCTTGAGGAAGAACCAAATTACTGTTTATTAATTAATTAATCAATTAATTGATCTGGTAAGCATGATTTTATTTCATTGGGACCACCAGGGGGAATCTGAGAACAAGTTGAATGGCAGTGCAAACTTGATGTGATCCGCTAGAGATTGAACAACTCAGCCACAATCAGAGAGAAGCAAATTGCTGTTCACTAATTGATGAATTAATTAATTGATTTTTTAAGCACAACTTCATCCAACTGGGTTAATCAAAGGATTCGGATGACCTCTCGAGTGGTTGTAGAAATTTGATGTGATCTTCTAGAAGATTGCACAACTCATGAACGGTGGAAGAAATTAAATTATTGTTTATTGAGTAATTAATTAACATAGAATGAAACTTCTTAGTAAGATTTCATCTTATTGAGTTGTGCAATTTCCTTGAGGATCAAATCAAGTTTGCACTACCATTCGAGTGGTCAGCAGATTCCCCTGATGATCCTAAAAAAATGGAATCGTGCTTACAAGATCAATCAATCAATTAATTAATAAACAGTAATTTGTTTATCTCTGATTGTTGCTGAGTTGGGCAATCTCCTGATCAAGTTTGTACTACCATTCGAGTGGTCGTCAGATTCCGCCGATGGCCCCAATGGAATGAAATCGTGCTTACAAGATCTATAAATTAATCAATTCATTCATAAACTGTACTTTAGCTCTCGCTTAAAACAATATTCAGTAAAAATTACGGAACAGTTACGCACCTTTTCAGTGAACTTGCCGAAAAAAGTCCAGAACGTTCACAAAAAAGTACGAAATGTTCAGTGAAAAAATGCGTAACTGTTCCGTAATGTTTACCGAATAATGTTTTGACTGGAAGGTTACCGAACAGACCCGTAATTTTTAAAGAATTTATCTCTCCGTGTAGTGGAACGATTTCTTCTATATAGAATTAATCATTATTTTTTACTATTCATTTTATTACTCCCTTTCTATTGGCAATGCAAACTCTATGTACGGCTCGCTAAGCTTGCACAGCGTTCTAAACGAATACATAAAATAATGTAACCCTTATCTATATATAACCCTTACATATAAAAAATTGAAAATTTCTAACGTCGTAATTAATTTGTGAAATCTTCAACTATATATATACATCGCTTCGCTCGGTTCGATCGCGTTTCTTTATCCCTTGGGACATAAAGTAGCACATGTACCATGTCGAAAAGCATTTTCTCCCGGGGGGCGCATAATATACTATTATAGTTAGAAGATTTTATAGAAATTGTGAAATGCCTTGATGTTAACTTCTTCATACGTGGGCAGAGAAAATGCCTTAAAAATTAACGGAATTAAATTGTATTTATGCCATCGGTGCCCGTAATCGCGCGATTCTAACCTCGCTTCGCTCGATTAAATCGCGGATTCCGGGCGCGATGACATAAAATTTTGTATGATACGCGTGCGTAATATACTATTTCAATTATTTAGGTCTTTGCGTAGGTTGGACTGGTCCCAATATCAGTTCGCGAAATTTCCATTGTCTACTTCGCATACACTGCACAAGAAAGTCGTATGGATTATTTTTTGTCTTTTAGGTCAATCGAAAGACATTTACCCTTTCTCCCCGATACTTTTCTAACATAACAACGATTATTATTCACTTTAACCGTCGACCCATCTTCACTCATCTCCATATCCTCGTAGTACGAACCCGAGTGGAAATTTTCGTCAAGTTCTAGTCAAGACTGGATCAGGTCATACTTGATAATTGATCCGGAAGTGACACGGTAACTGGATCAAATTTTGATCAGACATGTAACGCAAGTTTAAATCAAGACTTGATCAAACTTTTCTGATCCGGTTTAACAGTTCAGAATTTGATTCAGGATTTGATCAAGTCAAATGTATCTAAATCGGATGACTGGAATATCGAAAACAATAATAAATATTAACCATAACTCACTTAAAACAAAAGATAATTAATTTTTTTTATTATGCCAATGCTGGGGATCGAACCGAGGAACCTACGGTTACTAAACCTACGCCCTAACCACTAGACTACCGCACTATTGTTTTTGAGTAGATTCTTTTTACCTACACAATCTGCAAGGGAGTACTTGATGACTTTGAAATTATTGCATGTACATTCTGAGCGAGAAAACATATTCGGTTCAAATTTTATTTCATTATTAAAAGATAATTATAATAATCATAACACAATGAACAGATGCAAGTTTGATGATTTTTTTAGACTCAAGATAATGCGCTCTTATGTTTGATACTTCACTATATATATTGCCCTTGCTTCCTATACATTTGTGATTCTTTTTTATCGAGCTATTCAATTGAAAATCAAGGGAATTGAATCGGAAGGAGAACAAATTGTGTTGAGGCAGCTTGATCTCAGAGTGAGATCATGTTTATCTGACTTGCTGGGTCAAAACTTGGTCAGGACTTTATCAAGTGTCATCTGATCAGGCATGTTTGACCAGAACTTGATGTAAAGCCATTTGTAGTTTATGGGGTTCAATATACTGGCTCGAAACTTGATCAAGTTTTCATCAAGTGTCATCTGATCAGGCATGTTTGACCAGAACTTGATGTAAAGCCATTTGTAGTTTATAGGGTCCAATATACTGGCTCGAAACTTGATCAAGTTTTCATCAAGCGTCATCTGATCAGGCCTGTCTGATCAGAACTTGATCTAAATTCGCTTGTAGTTTTTAGGATCCGAAACGTTGGATCAAACCTTGGTCAGGTTCTGATCAGATCTTACCTGATCAAGCGAATCGCACTGAAACTGAATCAAGTTCTGATCGGACTTCAAGTAAACCTGAACTAATTTCCACTCGGGGAAGTTCGTACCATACGATATCTGGGCTCGGAGCTAACTCCCTCTAAACAGTACAATACCCCACAGATTCTCTCCCTAAAGAATTTACTACTCCTTCCAGACGGCCTTGAAAGAGGACAGAATCATAATGGTACCGGCAAAAGTGTTCATCGGAATGTATCTTTTTATTGGATGAGTATTGTGAGAATGAGTATTTTGATAAATTATATGATTTCTTAGGGGATACCCTCCTCCTCGTCCTCCCTTCTTCAAAAAACTATGTTTCTCGAAATACTCATGCTCCTTCTGAGAAATCGTACAAGTTTGCGACGTACCGATTTTACACTCGAAATTGCATACACAGAGAGGAATTTTCTAGGAATGTTCTATTACCAATGCAAATAATTATACTGCATGTTGATATAAATTTCCTCAGAATTTCGCGTACAAATCACTAGGGTTTTGTGAAATTTTCACGAAAGCCCAAGAAAAAATCACGTTATTTACATTCAGTACAGATTCGAATAGTCTTTGCCTCTCTTTGTCTTTGATCTCTTCAAGGGAAACTTCTTCGTAATCCTGACACGAATCATCCTTTTTATAATCTCCAAGACAGGTTAATGTGCTGGCAGTTTGGAAGTGATATTCCGTCAGGACGTAGTCCTTTCCTGGAGGAAGAGGAGATTTCAGGTTCATGTCACGAATTGTTCCCATCGTCAATTCGATAACCTGAGGTAAAAAATTGTAATCAGCAATAAACGGATGTGGGAAAAAAAATTAATTGCAAAAAAATGTAGGAATGAAAATGATGACAAATACTTAATGATAAATTAATGCATGAGAAATTTACCTGGTACATGGTAATTTGGCTTTGATATTTCAAAGCGTCTCCAGCCCATAGCAAGACTCTCATCCGTTTACCAGCACCATTGTTAAGAACAAATTTGAAAACTCGTTTCTGATGTGTTTTCAACTCTTTCATGCCTTCGATCGCGTCAACGTACCCGGTTAATTCCCTAAAATTTTGTTCATACATAAAATCATTTCACGTGGTTTTTTTTAGGTTAACCGAATTGACGGATTTCAATTTGTAATGAATATTGAAAAATATTTAAAAAATACTAACATGGCCGTGTCACCATCCTCAAAATTGTTCATCTCCTCAGTTGAAGTGAATTGATACTGCTCTGATGTCATTTTGTCACTTCGATTAAATTTGATAAGGAAAATTTTTTACTGCATGCGTGTTAGTGGGCTTCTTCAATAAACCGGAAATACAATTGGGAATGAAAGATCTTATGGAATCATTCGATATTCAGATTTATAAGATCGCTGGTAGGTGGCATAATTGATATGACATTAACAATTTCTGCAGGTAGATGGCATAATTAGCATCCTCTGGTGTTTTTTTAACTTTGATGAATGTGTACAAACATTTTTCATGTATAAAACAGGTCAGAAGATTCATTAATGATTTGAAATATTATAAATAATAAAACATTTATACTTACAGTGTATTATCCATATAAAAACTGGTAAAGTAGAGATTAAATTGTTTGACACATCATTTTTTATTTGTCACTGTACTTTCGATAATATAATTAATATGTAATTAAATTAATGAAATCAATTAATTTATAACCCGGCTGTTGTGATAACAAATTTTATGAGTAACTTGTTTCATTTCCATTTTGTACTAATTAACTCATCCTTCTACTTGATTTATTTGATACTTGAAATTCAAATTTTGCCGCTGTCAATGTATCTACCAATTACGAATAAGTGTTACGGAATTTCGATATGTTCGATTCGATTCGAGATTTGAGGTGTATGTCCATTTTATAAAAAAAGGAAAAGGATAGACCCAACGTCGAATTTTGTGCCACATCGACTCGTTTTACGACAATAGAAGCCAATAATATTTCATGTAATTCGACACAACATGCTAAGTTTGGCAACAACTCTGTTTGTAACAATTTGAAATCATAGATAATATTTTTTGGAGTACACCTTTTAAGAAACCTGGAATTTTGATGCAGCTGGTGCTTTATTGCGATCGTTTTACAGATGTTAATACGACTAACTGCAGAACGAGAGGCTGTTTTTCCCTCACTATGTTTTGCTTCGAACCTACATATTTTTTTGTACATATTTTCCATAAGGGACCGCGTAATCGCATAACTCTTGGATAGTGCAATACCAAATGGTGTTTAGGTTAGGTTGATAACAGTGTTAAATATTCAGTTATGATTGCTTCGAATATGTCAGGCACACGTTCACTAAATTGATAAACGATTACCATTATTGTAATTTCTCTCAGAGATGACAATAACTGTCAAACTTCGTCATCATGGGGAATGAAATGACCAATGATGACCGGTAAATTTACAATTAATGATAACATGAAGCACTCATATTTATGCACTTGTTCTTAGGTGACTCGCAACAATTTCTGCGCGTTTATGTTTAACCGATGAATAACAAAATTCTCCGATGAGATTGTTCAGCTCTGTAAGAGAAAAACATTTTTTCTTTATATTATAATTCAGTATCAAAGCCAAATCATACCTGCAAACCCTTCTAAACTATCGTGAACAACATCGACTGCTAAATTTTTAAGTGGATGAAAGCCCACGATACCTCTTACACGCATCGTTCCATAATTCCCGTTTCCTTAGGATCATTTTTTCGCAGATCATTTTCATAATTCTCTACTGCTTGCAATTCACACTCATCTTCTTCGAAAACTTTCTTTATCTCTTGATAATCTATTAAGCAAAAGCGACATATCTTCCTGGAATTAAAACATTCTCTGAAGCCCAGTAATTGATACATGGCTCAATTATCTGCAAGTATTAATACTAGTCGAAAGTATAACGCGTTTCTCCACTTAAATAGTTAATTGTAATCCTTTCAGTCTCTAAGAATTGTAATTCTTCTCGATTTTTATTAAAAATTTTATTAAAATTGAATAATAAAAATAAGAAAATATTTTCGAGTTTTGTACAAAATCTGGTAGGCAGCCCGGAAATAGAAACATAGACATCACTACATTTTGAAATTTCTCGGTGACTGCCCAAAGGGTCATTATTTTGGTAGTCGTCAATATAAAAAAATAAAGGTATGACAATTTTGTTTTCATCTTTTTTACTTAATTCTTTTCAAAGATCAGTTGAAATAAAATTACATATTATTGAGGAATCCATTTTTACTGAATCAATCTCAGGAAGTGTTTCTTCCAAAACTAAAAGCAATTCGAAAAAATTACGTAAAATATAACGTAAACGAATCGTTTGAGCAGTCACCGGGATTCTTATTTAATCGAGCAGATACGATTCTGGTGCAATGTAACTTCCACGGTTTTCAAATTCTTTAAGAATTTTATGCTCGGAATTTAACAATCTAATTGAAAATTGTATGCTTTGGAAAAATTTTTTAAATGCTCTGTGGCTTCCACTTTTATCTTTTCAATAGTTATCAATTCATGTGGATTAAATACTTTATCAAAATTGTTATATTATCCTGAAGTAAATCTTTTAGGAGATTACGGGTACCATGCATTATTTCGAGTGATTTAGATTGGGGAATGTCTGAATGACTATAAATCTTCGCTGCAAACACCAACCATTTTTGTGAAATTCCTGGCGGTAATGCATCGGATTGATTATGAAAAGTACTGCTTCGAAAATCGCCCGTTACATTCTCCCGTTGCATTGGTTCCTTTTCTTCCACGTTTTCGATTCCCTCAACCACGCCATTCACATTCTAAATTTCTTGACTCGCTAAATCATTTTCATCACTTTTCAATTTTTTGGGTGAAAACTGATCTTTTTGAAGTTGCGTTTTTCTTATATATACTCGGTCTATATGTGTTTTGAGTGAGTTAACCAATTTAAAAACTCAAACACGTGGTATTACCACAATGAAATCTGAGTGAACTAGAATGAAATAATCTTACATGACTAATATAAATCTTGGACGTATCAAAATCTAGATGACAAAGTTTGCAGGAATACATGGTGAATTTTAATGCGGGTTCGGATCACGATTCTCGTTAGGTTATTGTTTAATTTGTTCGATCAATTGCAGCACCTCCCTATTGCAACGATCGTCTGGCAAATCAATATTATACAGAGCTTTTTGTATAAACAGCCAAATGAGTGAATAGGGCATACACACAACTTAATGCAAAAAAAATTTTGAAAGGTAAATGTAAATGCTTTCAGAATGGTATCCACCTGATAGGTCGTTGGATCATCTATAGAATTATTGATGTAAATATAAAATATGACCAAACGAACAATGGAATCGACGACTAAAACTGGAATTGCCTGACGTGTCGTTCCTGCTGCGCTGCAAATCATTTGTTGATTTTCTAAAGCTGTATTGATATCTTGACCTCTTGTGAGTTTCTGTCGGGGCAGAGTAATCAAATATGTCAAGAGATGTAGCAGAATTGCATCTTTAACATGCTCTGTAAATCCTGGTAACAACGAATAAAGCCTTGTATCTTCTGGTGACAATTTTGAAGCAATTTTGCCGAGAGCACCAATGAGCACACCTCGTGTAGCTTCCCAACGATTTCGAAAAATGGTATCACGCCCAGGGTACAGCTCATCGAAATCACTTGACAGCTGTAAAATTATAATTAATAAAATTCAATGAAGAATTTAATGCATTACTGAATATATTAATTTCTTAATGGTTTGTTAAATCTCTGACCAATTATGAACCCAACACTGTGTTTAGGACAGGGAGTAATTCGTAATATTCATGGATGCTAATGCCTTCACGCGATCGTACTTTCCTCAATCTTCGTGAGGCGGTCCAATTGCTACTCACATGTGCTGCTGGTTTGAGGTTTACTGATAGCCAGTTAAGGGCTTCTTCTTCCATTTCTACAGAACATTTTTTTTTTCAATATGCGATAGATTTTTTTTAGACTTTTGTTATATCTCATTAAATATGAAATTATGTCAATATCAGTGAATTTACGAGGAAATATGGATATACTTTTTTAGCCGAGGAGAAGAATAAAAATTAAAAATATGTCGATGTAATTTTTCCTAGGATGGATCTTTATCAAAATTATTCAATATTTAACAAATAATAAAAATTGAAAAAAAAATTAAATAAATTTACCAGTTGGATTCACGTTGTCCACCGGCACGGGGATGTCTACTCTCTTCACTAGATGCTGATTTTTCAATTTACCTTGTAAATATACGTAGTGATCATATAAAATGTTACTTGGATTTTCTTTCCGTCGTTTGGATAAAATGCTTCCATTGGGTTGGTGTACTTGCATGAGCTATGACGTGAAGGGTTTGTAATCTGGCATATTCGCCTGGAAACACGATTGCAATGTCAGTTGCCCAAGACTCGAACTTAGCTTTAGTGATTTTAAAAATCAGATGATATACGATTCAATTAATGAATACCAAGGAAGGATCTTTGAAGAATTTATTAATATTTTAAATTACTTCAATTGTTCCACTCGTTCACCCCCCGGCTCTCGCAAAATTGCAGTCAGCTGTCGATCTTTCTCTCGAGTTATGACTTCACGGTTAAGCAAACATCTAATTCGCTTATGCAGAGTTAAATTTTCTTTATAATATGCGATTACAGCCTTCTCATTTCTAGTTCAGTTCAGAGTTTGATAAATTGCCTGCAAGGAATACGATTTTACAAGGAAATATTGAATGATATTTTTCTAAAGACCGCAGAACTTTTAACAAAACAATTATTTAATAATTATTTCTAAAATGGACTGTTGCATTGAAAAAAAAAATTAACTCAGTCAAAAATATGAATGTTCACTTGTCCAGAATTTTCTCCTCTCACAAATGTTATTTCCCACTCCAAAATCAAGAAATAGTAGAAAATGAATGAACAAACATCGATAAAAGAACACACTGAACCAACTTACATTGTTTCGTATATTTGGAGTATCGAAATGTGCATTGCAGTCCTGAGAAAAACATTAGCAGTTAAGTAATAAGTTTTAAAAAATGATTGAAACAGCAAAGTATTAGAAAGTTATTTCAAAATTTTTATCCCTGTTTAATAGTTTTTTGGAAAAGAATTAGACATGATAAAATGTGCATTAACTTGTTTTAATAAAAACAGATTAATAAATATTTAGGTCATGCAGAACAAGACAAATGGAGAAAATGAAGATGATCTCGTGTTACATGGATTACCATTTTCGTGAAAAATAGAAAAATGGGGGAATTAATTACAATACTCTAGAAATAACGGGACGATGGGATCAGATGATCCAATCACAGAGGCATCGAACTCGGTACTAAGATAACTAAGGTTAAATTAGACATTTCTAAAAATATGGGTTTTTCCATTCATGTGCAGGAAATTCATAAATATGTATAAGTCCCACAATTTTGTAAGCTGCAATCTAAATTTCGTTTCGTCGTTGGTTCTCCTGTCGGTGACTAGAATAAGCAGGTTTTCCCCAGGCTTAATTATAGAAAAATGAATCCTATTAAACAAGCAGCATATGATAGGAAGCATTGTAAAGATGAGAATCTTATTTCAAGACAAAACCCGCAAATTCATGCATCTGATATCGCCATTCCAAACTCTCAATCAAATGCAAATACTGAAAATGTAATACTTACGCTAATTCAGACTTTTCGGAATACACAGTTGAGTTAACACTTAATGCACCACTGCCATATTCACACAGAATCAACTTAAAAATTCGTTCTTGAAAAAGGATGACGAGGTGACGACTGCTTAAACGGCTGATGCAACGGTTACCATCGTTAAGGTTAACTTCGGCAAAAGTCCGAAACGTTCGACGCTCATGGTTAACCAATCATATTGGGTTAACGAAAAAATGTTGTGTAGCACAGTAAAAAATAAAAGAGATCACAATAAAAATTACCGATCTAGATAGGAATTTTTAAAGGATTTCTATGAATGTTTCCGTTATACCTATAGAAAAAATGATAGACCTTTAAATTTTGTAGTGCCGCTTTGTAAATTTTATGGAGGCATATATGATTAATTACGAAATGTATTAGAAAATTTAATATATTAATAATAATTTTTATTTGTGAGTCAAGGAAATTCTGGTATTCTAGCATTTTGTACCACGATTCTAGTGCTCGGCACAGTAATTTTCTTGAACTTTTCTTTCCGTGTATGTCGCCGATCATAGAGAGGGCAATATCAAAGAACATGGTCCATGTCTTGGTTGTAAATCTTTTTCACCAGAGAGACGAAGCCATGTAGTAGTGGTTCGCTCGGGCTTTGCTAATGCAAGAGACGGTGCGCCGAGAGATTTGCCGATTACTAAACCACGGTTTTCTTTTGTTGCCATAATAATGATGGAAATATTCTATATCCTTGCTACGGGAATCATTGATGCATTGCTCGAACAGATTATCAAAAGATTCATTCTTGAATTATTCCCGAAAGTCTATGTATGTAACTAATTCTTCTGATGGTAACTCCGTAGCCTCCTCCGCCAGGCGATCAGCCACATTATTGCTCTCAACTCCCATATGCGACGGGACCTATTTGAATTTAATGAACTGATCATTACCGATTTCAGAGAATTGTTGACAGTTCTTTTTTAATTTCCAGAATATGCTTATTGGAGTTGATATGAGTTGTAGGTCGCGAAAGGGAGTTACGAGTACTGCGAGAGTCTGTAACAATCAGGTAATCGTTATTAGGTAAAGACAATGCAGTCTTAACGGCTTCATCAATCGCGAAACATTCTGCAGTGAAAAGATGCTTGTGGTTGAATGCTAAACCTCTAAGAGATATTGAGCTCAGGGGAATAACGCACAGAAGCAATAGATGTACCACCTGGTTTCTGACTGTCATCAGTGTAAATTTCTATAGAGTTGTGGATAGGATCCTCTAGAGTCGTTTGGAATTCTATTTCATTTTGGCTCCCTGCGGATATATACTTGAACTAACTTGACGATGTTAAGTGATTTTACTGCGGAATCCAGAATTTTCCCTAGTTGTTTTTTAAAAAGAAGTTTCTGATCGAACACAATTCCCAGAAATCAAGCATCAGGAGAGCAGATTATTTCGAGCTCATTGATCCTGATTATGGTATCCCGTGGAGGTGGTTTCCGTTTATTGAAATGAACTAGTTTTGTTTTTTCCGGAGAGAGGTAGTCCTAATTTATGAAGGTTGGTGTTAAGAATGTTGATAGTTTTCGATAAGGGAACAACTCGTGGAAACGGAGCGGGAGCTGGTGTATCATCTTTAAATTGATAGACAACTACTTGAGAGAGAAGTCCATTGTTGATGTTAGAAACGTATATAATGTACAGTAAGGGAGAGACGACTCCCCCTTGTGGAACATCTTTATAGGCAAATGTGGGTTGAGGATCGTGAGATGAAGAGATTTGGCGTTCCTAGGAAAAAAAACTTGTCAAATTTAACGAGAGAAATGAGGAATTCTTAGGAAGGATAGTTTGTTAATCCAAATTGTGGAGTGCTTGGACATCCAGAAAGGTACCGAGAGTTTCTTGGCCTTTGGTAAATCGCGATAAATAAATTAACAGGTTGCTCAGGTTATCGTAGCGGGATTTTCCTCTTCTTTCCACTTTAGGAG